>NC_048910.1:2082468-2194548 GCF_011077185.1 Oxyura jamaicensis
GTGCCCTGCTCACACCTCCCTGCAGAAGGCAGCAGACGAGCAGGTAACACACCCCAGGGTGCAGACCGAAGGGCTGCCATGCATGTGTAGGCGCTCCCTGGGGCAGCTGCCTACACTTCAGTGCGGCTCTAGACCTGTCAGGGAAAAGCTGCATTGCTCCAAGCGTCCCTTCAGTGACCAGGCTGAAATGACTAGACTGATTGTTTTACAGATGCTCCAGTAAACAAAGACACGAGCTGACTGCAGCCAAGGACAGATCCGAGCCCTGCCTGGAGCACAGGGGTGGGCCCGGGGGAGCGGTCCTGCCTCTGCTGGCCTGGGTGGGTGGGGAATCACCCGGCACAGCTCTGATCACTGGTGGCAGAAGTGCGTGGCTCAGGTCATCAGCCAGCTGCTTCCCACCCACAACAGTGAGCACAATGGCTTGAAACAGGTGTCAGCACCGCTCTTTCTCCCTTCTCATCCCAGAGCCTCATTAGCCACAGCCATCCCAGCTGCCTGTGCACACGAAGGGAGGAGGAGGCAGTGCTGGGCGATGTCAGCCCATAGGCAGCTGCCCACAGAGGTGAGAGAGCTCCTGGCTTGGCTCGGGCTGGGTTCAAATCAGCAACAAGGGAAGTCAGCATGGCTGGGGACATGGTGCACAGGAGGAGCTGCCCACGGTCACCTTTCTGTAGGACAGCAGAGGCAGGTTGGGAGTGACCCACGGGGTGGGGACAAGGGACAGGTCTACACCATGCAGCAGAGCAATGGTTGCAGGATTTGAGCTGGAAGCTCCCCTTGGTGGTGTGGTTGGGACGGGGCACTCTGTGTCCCTAAGGCAAGACGTGTCATCAGCATGGCAGGGAAGATCTCACTGGAGCAGTAAGTCCTGGAGAAGAGCTCTAAGCAGGGAGTCATGTGCCTGGAGCTGCTTAATTCAGGAGCAAGGGCAGCCCCAGGTGAGAGCTCCTGCAAAATGAAGCCCACAACCCCCTGGCAAGAGCACCCTTCTGCCTCTGCCATTCGGTCCTCCACCAGCCCCCAGCTCTTCCTTCTGCTTCCTTAAAATCTGCCCCAAGCACCTTCTCCCCACCCGTTCTATTTTCAGTGAGGAATGGAGGAAGTCCTCGGGGTCAGAAACCCCAGGCTACTGCTGCTGGGGTTTTTTGTAAGGGTGAGGCCCTGCCCAACATCAGCCAATCCTTCACGTTGATTGGCACCAAGAAAACACAGGGGCTTGGGAAGCAGGACCGGAGACACTGTGGGGTGCAGGAACACCTGGGCAATGGGAAACAGAGCTAATCCTCTGCATGAAAAACATCCATCAACCCTCACGAGAAACCAGTGAATCCATACAGGCAGCAACCCAAGGGCTACTGATAGGATGCCCTACCCCGTAGGACGCTGACAGGATTAACTTGCTGGTGGAGACCCCTTCCATGCACCAGTGTCTGCCCGGGACCACTGGCAGTCTTGACAAGAGCTGAACATCTCTCTTGACAAGAGCTGAACAAGGGCAGGGGCAGGAGCACAGCATGGGCAAGGAGAGGCTGACAGAAGCAGGTTTGCTCAGCCCTAAGGAGAAAAGATTAAGGGGGATGGATCTCATGGCTGTCCTCAGCTACCTAATGGGAGGAAGCAGAGTAGAGAGAGACAGACTCCTTTAGGTGTGCAAAGATCAGGCAAGAGATGATGAACATCAGCTGGAACATGGGAGGTTCCAGTTAGATTGCAGGAAAATGTTTCCCCTTAAGAACTGGCACTGGAGAGCTCAAGGGATCTGATCCTTGGTCCACGATTCCTTCTGGACAAGGCTGTGAGTGACCTGATCTAACTAAGCCTGCTTTGAGCTGGGAGTTGGGCTTGAGATCTCCAGAGCTCCCTCCCGATCCAAATTTCTCCATGATTCCATGTGATGAGGTAAGTCTGTGATGAACAAATGGGATTTGCATGGGTCTTCTCTGCTGGCGCAGGAGATGCTTTCCCCAGGCAGACGTGGGGGATCCCAAGCCCCCGATCCCCCCAGCTATAGGCACAGCTCCCCGCGCAGCCCGGGGCACCGTGCAGCCTGTGTGATGGCAGCGTCTCCATAAAGCCACCGCAGATGGAAGCGTGGATGCTCGGAGCTCGCGAGGGACTGAAAGCCAGCACGTCCTGCAGACAGCTGGGCCAAAGATGTCCCCAGAGGTGGTTTTGCCAAGCTGAGAATGGGTTTCTAACACCCATTTCTAAGTGCCTGGCTACAGCGAGGAGCTATGGCAGGGGCGTTCATTAAACCTGTGTCCAAGCTCACAGCCTGAGTGTCCCTTCAGGGGTGCAGCGGGATGACTACGTGTGCAGCCACGCTGCCCAGGGCCCCTTTGCTCCCACAGCTGCGCAGGTGGCAGCGGCACCAGGCACGGAAATCAGCCCCACGCACAGAAATCTGCCCCACGCACAGAAATCTGCCCCATGCTGCCCAAGCAAAGCGCCCCGACAGGCAGTGTTTCCAGCTGGGAAACCAAGTAAGGGGAGAAAGCTTTGATCTCAACTTGGGGATGCTCTGATCATCACGCATGGCCCAGGAGAAGAGAGTATTGTTAATGAGGAGTGTAATAGCTGGAGACTTTCACTCCGTATGGCTTTGGTGAAAACATTTAGACAGCCAGCAGTCTGGGATGAGTCACAGCAGCAGCCAGTTCAGGGTTGAGTTGTGAGCGATTTATTTCATGATTAAAGTTGGGCGACTGATCGACAGTACCCCACGGAGGGGGGTCAGGGGCCTTTACGTGGGCCACATCCCAAGAAGCCTTTAAGTCAGCTGTGGGTTTTTCCCTGCCATAGAAAGTAGCGTGGGCAGGAGGCATTCAGCTCACTACCATCAGCCCTTGCTCCGCAAGTTTGATAACAAGAGCAACCACAACATGCTGCCGGGCTCTGGGGCAGCATTTACAGAGGTGGCACAGTGCTTGTCCCCTGGGGTGCCTGGCAGAGGGATGTGAACCTCAAGAACCTGTGGTGCACGGCCGAGCACACCAGTCCTGCAGGACAAGCTCAGACCCCTGCATGCCCTTGCCCAGACACTCTTCTCAGGCAGGGGGAGATGGCAGGGATAAATATTGCTGCTCTGGAAGGCACAAAGGAGAAAGATGGACACTTCAGGTAGCTCCCCATGGAGCCGAGCAGCTTCACGGGCAACAACCTCACAGCAGCATCAAGCAAGGTGCTGGAGTTTGCTCCATGCCTCCTCCATGACTTTGTGGCTGCTTGCCCCTGTCCTGCTGGGTGCAAGGGGCTAACAGGGAGCAGAAAGGGATGGGGAAGGGCAGAGGTTGTGCTGTCCATAGGTTAGGACTACAGTTGGAAGGACGCCCTGGCAGGAGGGCTGCAGAAAGCCTCCTTTCCCCAGGGTGCCCACAGCCCATATGTGGGGGATATCACCTCCCACCCCAAGGCCAGGTTCTATGATTTGGGTCATCCCCCTGGTCAGATCCCCCCCCCCCCCCCCCCCCCCCCCAGGCCCACCCCACTTCATTCTGGAGGAACTGGTCAGAATGGGAAAAGGCAGCAAAGGGCAGCGCGGGCACCCAGCTGGTCACAGCCGTGCCCGCAGCCGGGCATGACGGCAGGGCGGCTCTGCACCTCTCTGGGCAGCATCAGCCGGGTGGGGGGCTCATTCCTCCCTCCATCCTCCCTCCCCTCCAGCCAGCCCCCCGTCCCTCCGTCCTCCCTCCCCTCCACCCTCCCGTCCCTCCATCCCCTGCCTTCCATCCCCTCACCCCGGCCGCCCCTTCCCTCCCTGCAGCCTCCTTCCCCCCCGCTCCCCTCCCTCCCCATGCCCCCCGTCGCCCCGTCCCTGCCCCGTTCCTCCCCCGCCCCGTGCCCGGTGGCTCCCTGGGGGCTCCCCCAGCCCGTGTCCGGCTCCCCTTAGGGCCGGTACCGCTGCGGGGCGCCCCGCGGGGCTCCGGTACCCGAGTCCGGGGTAGGGGGTGGGAACCGGAGGGGTGCCGGGGGCAGCACCGGAGCCACCGGGGGAAAGTTTGGAGCTCACCTGGCTCCGGCCAGCGGGTGGACTCCAGCGATCCGTACCGGGGGGGGGTCCGGGTCCCCTCCATGCCGCAGCACGGCGAGGCCCTGCCCGGCCGTGCCCTGCCCGCTCCGCTCCGCTCCGCTCCGCCGGGCGGGGACGGGGGGGCTCCCGCCGCTCCCCCCGGCTCCGCTCCGCCGGGGCCGCCGCGCCCCCTGCCGGCCACCGCCGCCCCCCCAGCCCCGGCCCCTGCCCCTCCGGCCCGGCCCGGCCCCGCTCCTCGGCCCCACCCCTCCGGGGCTCGCCCTCCTCACAGGGCCGCGGGGGTGGCCCGGCCCCGGCCCCCGCCCAGTTTGTCCTTTGTGCGTTTCCCCTCTCCCCTTCCCGCCTCGGAATCAGCACGTAAAATAAATAAAGAATAGAATAATAAAAGTACCCCCCCCCGGTCACAGCAGTGGGCCTGGAAGGTGCTGCCTGGTGGAGCCCCCGGGCCTGGGGCTCCTGCCAGGAATGGGGATGTGGGGGTGCAGAGCCGGTGTGAGGCGTGCTGCGGGGGGATGTGGGGTTCAGCGGGGCCCCTAAAAGCAGGGTGAGGAGGTGGGCATGGGCAGCTGCACTTTCCATCAAGAGTAACTTACTCCTGGGGAAAAACAGAACAGCAAAATGTTTAAAAAACGTTCAAAACTACGTGTTGGTCTGGAAGTCAAAGGTTTGTTGGCAGCACCCACTGGAACGGCGATCATGGCTGTGACATCTGCTCCTCTCCTCCGGCCACCGAGCTCTTCTGGATGCCGCAAGGACAAGTGTCACCGCCCCAGTGCCTTGTCCCAGCCTGGAAGTACTGGGGCGGTGGGGAATGGGCATGGACTTAAAACCCTTCCACTTGCAGGGCTTTGCACTGGTCATACTGTCATGGAACCACCTAGGTGGGAAAAGGCCTTCAGGGTTATCACATCAGTCATCAGCCTGCCCTACCGCCTCCCAGCACTACACAATGCCTTGTAAATACCTCCAGGGACCTCACCGCCTCCCTGGGCAGCCCCTTCCAGTGCTTGCCCATGCTGTCCATGAAGAAATCCTTCCTGATATCCAATGTAACCCACCCCTGGCACAGCCTGAGGCCATGGCCTTGCTTCCCATCACTTCCCGCCTGAGAAAAGAGACCGGGACGCACCTGCAGGCTCCTCTCAGGCAGCTGCATTGGGCGGTGAGGCCTGCCCTCAGCCTCCTCCTCTCCAGACCGAGCCGCCCCAGTTCCCCCAGTGGCTCCCCCAGCTCCTGTCTGCCAGCCCCTTCGTGGCTTTGCCGCTCTCCTCTGCCCAGGCCCGAGCAGCTCAGTGCCCTTCTGGCGCTGAGGGGCCCAAATCTGAACGTGGCGCTCGAGGTGCGGGCTCACCGGTGCTGTGCACCAGGGCACAGGCCCTTCCCTGCCCCGCTGCCTGCGCTGGTCCTGAGGCCAGCTGTGGTCATGCTGGCCTTCTTGGCCACCTGGGCATGCTGCTGGCCCATGGGCAGCCGGCTGCAGACCAGCACCCCCAGGGCACCTTTCTGCTGGGCACCTTTCCAACCATCTCCCCAAGCCCATGTCGCTGCACAGGGTGGTTGTGACCCAGATGCAGCACCCCGCACTTACCCTTGGTGCAGGCCATACTGCTGGCCTCAGCCCACTGCTCCAGCCTATCCAGGTCCCTCTGCAGATCCCTCCTATCCTCAAGGAGATCAACACTTGGACCCAACTTGGTGTCATCTGCCAACTTACTGAGGGTGTCCTCCACCCCCTCGTCCAAATCACCAATAAAAATGTGAAAGAAAACTGTTTTGTGTTCGTGTTTGGTGGTGCCAGCCTCCAGCTGGATTGAATGCCATTCACTGGGACTCTGACAGCAGAAGGGTCCACTTGGGATCCACAACCTGCAGTCCTCCGCGATGGCACCCAGCTAAGCACCACCTTGCCCAAAGCACGCCGAGGGGGCACAGGCCCTCTGCTAGGACACATTGCTCTGCCAGGACGTGCCTGCAGCTGGCACTGATGTCCCCAGGAGCAGGGCCCAAGGCAAGAGGTGAGACGGCTCACAGAGGGGGTTCCTTCACCCTGGGAAAACACATGAAGTCACTGGTTCAGGGAGCAGCCCAGGCTGCAGTAAAATGAGCTGCCGGTGAGCAAAATAGAAGCATGGCAACATAAGGGGTGGGTCCGAAATATCACGCCCTGCAGAGAAAAGCCTGTACTGCGTTACCTGCTCTCGGCACCTTGCAGCATCCTCCTGTCAAACTGCTCCCCTCAGGTGAAACAGGCTGCTGAGCTAGTCCTTGCTGCCACTGTTATAAACTGAGTCAAATCTTGGTATTCCCAAGTGCAAAAACCAGAGAACGGCGTTCTGCTCCATGCACTCAGAGCTGTTTAGCTTTGTTCCACTCCAGTACTTTAACACAGAGCACTTGCAAGGGAGGCAGTGCCTCATTCACTGAGGTGAACTGTGGCGTATAAACCCAGCAGCAAAACAAGGAGACAAAAATCCAGAGTCTATGCATGAGCCAAGGACGTGGGAGCTGCTGCTCTGGGTGAGGAAGGCAGCAGCAGTGCCTCAGAGCAGAGGAACCACAGCAGCACCTTGCTCCAGCCACTGTTTGAAAATGCAGGAGCAGCTCTCGGGCAGGAGCAGCACCAAGCCACGAGGCCATGAACCTGTGTGTAACCCTGCAGGAGATGAAACAGTGTTTTTTGAAACAGACTGAGTTTTGTGATTCAAATGAATTGTCTAGGAACACCCTGAGTTTTCTGATCTATGTACAGCTGTCATTTTTAACTTAGGCTCCCACTCAAATAGGCAAAGCTGAGCTCAGAGATATTTTTTTTCCTGCACATATATAGCCACTGAATTTTGTGGTTTTGTTATTTCATGTCAAAGGTAAGAATAGCCCACCAGCTGATTGTTCCTCAGCTCATTAAATGATGAGCATCCACTGTTGCTGCAATTATGAACTGAGATCTGAAGTGACTCACCTTGTTTTGATTGCTCCACAATGCAGTGAAAAGGAACGTGTAAACATTTTAACCAGTTCTTCAGTCAAATTCCCTACAGGATTAGCTTCGCCATGAGTAGCCAGATCTGCTGTGGTCTGCACTTTAAACTTAAAGCACTCTTTGTGCTTGCTTTATTCTCCCTAAAAACATGGGATTACATTTAGCAGTCCGGAGTCATGCACAGAGTTGTGATCCAATTAATGCACACTACTTGGTCTGCTGTACTGAATGCAATCATTACCTACAAATCCATTTTGCAGAGAAAATACAGAAGAGGCTCTACATCCTCAAATCCACAGCAAAGAAGTTTTAATGGATCCTGAGCCGATTTTCATGTTGGTCTACATAAGGGGAGCATCGCTGACAGCAATGTTTTCATGGCACTAGCAGACTATTTCTTAAAACACAAAATGTTTCCCTATACACAGTTACTTCCGTGGAAAACAAAAGCCTACATAACAGAAAGTGCACATTCATTGTAATTTTTTGAGTAGAATATTATCCAGTATCAGGAAACAGTAATACAACCTCGCAGACCCTGGGCAGGTGCTGGCAAGTACAAAGAGCATGAAACTGCAGCTTGGAGAAAGCCGGGCTGGACCAGGTCTGTTGAAGCCCCTCAAACAACCTGAGCAGGTAGCAGCAAACAGCAGGCACCTCTAAGGCACATGCAACTAAGTCAGAGTATTTAAAAACGCTTCTGAGTGATGTGAGCAGGGCCCTTCACTGCCAGCTTAATTAGGCACGTCTTACGGTAAAAGGAAGCTTAGAATTTCAATTTGTCACCTCTTGAGAAAGCACTTCCTCACGGTGGTCCCGAGGATGTGAATGCCTAATGCTTCAGGGCAGCATCCATGTCTTGTCACAATAACTGGTCTGGAGTTTTTTTGATGAGCTTATTTCTGTAGGATTTGTCAAAAATTCATGTCCACATTTCTCAGTTCATGCTTTGACTATTAAAATAATTTCAGCACGTGATTGTGTTTCCTGGCTCAGAATTCCTTTTGCTGCTGATAAAAGCCCACATTAGAACAAGCCTACTATTCTCAGTGATATAATTCCCTCCCTAGTTCTGACCTTTCAACCTGATGAGAGCTAGAAATGTTTTCAAAGTTTCAAAACCAAAGCCCTGGTACCAACAACTTCCCGGTCTGTTGTACTGATAAAGTCAGAATGAGATAACTACTTTTTCAGTTGCTTGATTTCTTCAGGCAGGGTTTCTAAATATTAAAGGTGAAGCAAAGCTTAATTTTAAAGTTGCCTCATACTCAGCCATACGTCTGGGTTCACAGTTTTATGGTGTCAACACACCCAATTTCAAGTAAAAAAAAAAAAAATGCCTTTGGCCGGAAAAGTAATTTATATCACAGCAAAACCAGTGGCCCCGGGGAGAAACCATGCACAAAAAAATGTATCTGTTCACAGAGAAATGTACAATCTAAGTTAGCAGAGGCGGCGCAGAGATTCCTCTGCTTTGGCTCCCTCTTGATAAATGCAGCAATACAGATGTCAAGCTGAGAGTGCCAAGATATTTCATGAGAGAATCCTTTTTTTTTCCCTACGTTAGCACTACCTGGTATCCACCCCAGCAATGGTCGGGAGCTGCGTGATACTTTGAGGTGTGTAAATGGGACCCATATTTTACAGGCACAGAATTTCTGTATCGTGCTGCAATCGTAATTCACCCAAGGGTTCAAATCAGACTGGTAATGCTTTGTCTGTACTTCAAAGGTGCCCAAAATGAGGAGCACTTTTACTAGGGGCACCCACAACAGCACAAACCATGCCCTAGAGGCATTAAGCTCCACCGTGGAAGAAAAGACCACTCAGGAGCTCTCACTTCTAAGATGCAGAACATGCAGAATAACTCCACAGCTCTCAGAAACATCGCTCTCCTGATCTTGTTAAATTACACCTAAATGGGCTTACTGTAAATGGACAATATCGAGCTGCAATTTAGGGAAAGACTCGTTACAAAAAATAGGTGTAAATTCATCTGGACAGGTTTCAGTGCAGTCCATGAAGCAGCACGCTGTGGTTGCTGTTGAATTACGGATGCCTTTGGAGAATGCTGGAGAGGATCTTACTATTCTAATCAGATCCACAAGAAAAATGAACATTTAGAGATCAGTGCCCACTGAGCTTCACCTGATTCCACATTCCGAGAGAGCCACGGTACTTAAGTCAATTGCAGACGTGAGATGCACATGGATGGGAGTTGAAGGAAAGATTTGCAATATCCTGGCATAAAATAACTGCCAGAAAGATAGAATCTGTGACTTCAGTAACTTCCTTGTAACTTGGGAACAAAAATAACAGAATGCAAGATAAACTGTTTGGTTCAGTGAGTTGCTTGGGTTCCCGTCCCTCTGCAGCAGCCGTACAACAGAACTACCTGCCCCTCCACATGATGTCACTAAAAGCACAGACCTTTGGTGTTTGTTGGCAAATGATGCCTCACCTACTACAACTGCTTTACTCAGACCCATTGAAACGTCTCACAGAGTATGTGTGCATTGATCCATGTGGAATTTGAACTGCACGAGCTACAAAGACTGGCATTGCACACAACATGTTCCCCAGTACTGATGATGGTTTTCCACCTGAGCACAATTAAATCAAATTGAATTCAGAGAAGTGCACTGCCCAGCCTAGACCTTGGACTGACGCCAGGGGGGTAAAAGAGAAAAAGGATTTCTATACAAGCATCTGAAATGTGCTAATGCTCACTGTCAACTAGGCGAAGAGTAAAATGTAACGTTATTTTATAATCACTTTTTGCCTTACAATTTGCTGTTTAAGAATAAACCTTACAGAAACAGAAATTTCAACACCAATTTTTTGGCCAATTGTTACAAAGTAATGCAAAAATAACAACTGATGTGGCTGAAAACACATCATCTTTTCCCCAAAGGCAGTTTGGTTCTTCTGGGCTGCATCATATTCCCAGGGACATCAAATGCCCTGACACCTTCTTCCTTCAGCAAGACCGGCTCAGGGCAAAGCTGTCTCACACGGACCAGTTCAAGTCCATCTCCCTCCTTACCCTTGTGGCCTGCAGAGTCTGTGACCACCAGAGAAGAAACTGAGTCACCCGTGTTGTACAGTCCTCATGCACAAATGGCATAAAGTAGAGCGGAGACTGGTTTAACCAAACCGGTGCAATTTCTTCAGCAAATGAGCCCTCTGCCTCACCCACCTCCTAATGGTGGCAATTCAGAACATATTTCGAGCTGTACAAATACGATCCTTCCCTGAATCAGGACAAAATGTGCTGTTTGGTGTAATAATAATAAATCACTAATTATTATTATTACACTGAAACGAAGCCTTGGGCTATACCTTAAATGCTCACTGCTAGTGTCTGTGGTGGCTGAACAGCTCTGAACACCTCCAGCCAGGGGGACCAAGGAGGTCAGGGCTCTGGGGATGCCCCCATGGGTGCCACACGGCTGGCACCACCCCTCCTTGCAAGGCTTCTCCTCCCCCTCTGGTGCTTGAACCACGCTGTCTGATTTTTCATGGAATGGGATAGAGACAGCACATGCAATATCCCTAACTGGCCCCAAACAAAGGCCGCCACTTCCAGCCGAAGGAGCCGCAGCATTTTAAACCATTGCAGCTATTTTTGCAGCACCCATCTCGCGGCTGTGCGCAGGGCTCCGGGGTGTGCTGCTCGCACTGCACTGCAGCCACGTACTCTACTAACACGTAATTAGAGTTCCTGAGCTATTGTATGGTAATAAGGCTGGGATAAATTCTTCACACTAAAATCGTTCGCAACTTGAGTTGGAATTCCTGGGAGAAAGCAGTGACTTAATGAAGAGTTCCAGCTATTCTTGGCTCGAGGACAAGTCTATCTATAGTCACTCTGGTAGGTTATTCTGCATGGCCTAGTGGATTTGTGCCAGAAAAAGGGGAGCTAATTACACTGAAAGCATTTGATGTACAGATAATCTGTAATCAATGTACGCACAGAAAGAGATTATCCACAGTTTTCTACCAAATCCAGGACACAGCAGGGTGAGAGATCACGACGCCACTTGCATGTTACACATTAAATATGTGTTTAGACAAATATTCTGGGTTTTGCAGCCGGTTTGTAAAACTTCAGGGAGATGTCACTAAAATGGATCCCTCTGCAATGGGGTGAGGTAGCCCTGTGACCCGGGAAGCACCTACTAAACGAGCAACAGCTTTTGATGACAGCTGAAAGGCCCCTAAGGACTGGGGTTTGTCCCCAACCCCATTCAAGTTCTGACACAGATCTCTTCATGAGTGCAGTACAGCAAATTTTCATCTATAAGCAATCTTGCCAAGGTGATGAAATCTGTGTGCTGTTGAGTTTAAGGAGACAAGTAAGGCAGCTTGAGGACATTCCTGGACTCAGCAGGTTCAGTTCAGGACACAGATTTAGTCCTACACAGGCAAGGGGAGGAGACGGCACTCCCAGGGAGGCAGGGGGTCACCGTGTGGCCAAAAAGGGGAAGAGCTGCCTGAACAGAGAGCTTCCAAAATCACCCCAGTGGGATATGAATTATGGATGGATGGGGCTGTGAACACTGCTGTTGGCTGATGTACTCCTGGCACCTTGCAGCAGTGCTGCAGGGAGGCCATGCGATGAAGACACATCCATCCACCATTAATGGTGCCTGCACAGCATCCTCCTCCCCCTCAGTCAGCTGTGGGGTTCCTTTCCATATATGAAGTGATCTATACTGGGATTTCTTGTTGTTGGGTTCATTCTGCCTCCAAAGTTTTTCATTTTGGTGCAGAATGCACATGGAAAAGAGATGATTTTTATCCTTTTCACAAAGTGTTGAATAGTTTATAGCCAGCGGGTGTTTTGGGGTTGTCCAAGGCAGTGATGGAAGGAGGAGGTTGGTCAGGATGCAGAGCTCAGGCAGCTGGCACCTCTGGGTTTATGCAGGAGGAGGAGGAGGCAGTGACTCACGCTGGGAACCAGCCTCAATGTGACACAGCTCGGACCATGGGGTGACACAGCAGGCCACCACCCCAGGACACACACAGGCTCCAGGCAAGCCAGCTCAGTGTCACCCATCATCCCACTGGAGACAACTTTGCATCTTCTCAGCATCACACTGGGCATGCAAAGTGTTGAAGATAGAGCTGCTACAGCCCCAGAAGCCCCCAGGCAGTTATGTCCCCCCTTATTCCCTGGAGAAACTGCCACACTCCTCCAGTCCCTGTGCAGAAGATGGAGCTGTCCCAAAGCTGGCAGCTCCCAGGGCAAGGGGAGACCCGAACACTGCCCCTGTGCTAAGGAGCTCTGTGAGCTGCATCAGCTGCCCGCAATTTCCAGGGGTGAATAAACAACCCGTGAAAGATTTTTTCACAGCAGAGCTAATTCATTTACACAAGTTCATGAATTGTTTTCCGCTTTATCAACAAGCAGCGGTGATCAGTACAAGGGCTTTGGAGGATGCTTGGAGAAGGGCGGTGTTCCAGACTGGGGGGAAACAGAACTGGAGGGGGCCGGGCTGTGGGGACACACTACAGCAGCACAGCAGGGAGTCGAGGGGCAGCCAGCATGGGGGATACGGACTCCTGCTTCCAAATCTCTGCATTTTTCCCATTTATGCCTTTCTCTTCACAAAAGAGCACTATGGAAATGAAGCATTTACCTACACAGCAGGTAGCCCCAGGGTGGGGAGGAGAAGACATCAGCCATAGAGGGCCAAAGGTCCTTTCATTCTTTTTTTGGTAGTTTTTACCAACTTTTTCCTCACTCACCCCAGCTGCATACAAATAGAAAAAATAAACACCAACAATTCTGTCCAGTTCTGCTGTGCTTTTATATATATATATATATATTCAATTGGCATTAAAAGGATCGCACCTTCTGATATAGATCATCTCTGACACCTGTACAAATAACTTATAATCCATCTACATCATGTACAACGGTACAGAGCCAACTCTGGACGCCGCAGACCAAGCTCCAACCCAAAGCATGGTCTCATGGCTTTGTAAGTAGTATCCGGGCATACCAGGGGTGTGCAACCCCCTGCAACGAAGCCCCAAGGGAGCGGAGGTCTGAAGAGCCACTGCCACCCCCTTAAGCCCAAAGTTAGCATATGCAGCAGCTCACAGAGGAAGACGGTTGGTGCAAACGTGTGTTTCTTGACTCGTTCCCGAGCCTCCTCTCCAAATCCAGCTCCCTTCAGGGCCAAAATGCTTGCTGACTAAGCCTGGCATTGGTGGACACCAACAATTCTTGATTTGTGAGTAAGTGGAGGTGAAAAACAGTACCGAAGAACCAAACGCGGTTGCTGAGGTCTTCTTACAGGTTTGTGACTCCTGCGGGGGGATTCTGAGGCTGGGGGGCTGGGGAAATGGTCGTGTTGCTGTTGCCTAACATGATCTTTCAGGTGTTTGTGCTGGTTTGGCGATTTAATACTTTTGGGGACCTGGAGGCTCTTTACACCGCTAAATAACGCATCACCCACCCACAGCTCTGGTGTTGCTTTACCCCTGGTAATGTATTTCAGTGCTAATCTGGGTCTGCATGGGGCATTCAAAATGAGAGTGAATAAACCCTGAGCTTGGAACAGGCGGCAAAATGCCTCCTGTGCCAAGGTGACCCTGAGGGACAGCAGCGGGGGGATTCCGTGAGATATAGCCAGGAGGACAACCCACAGGCGTGGGGCAGGTCAGGGGAAGGACCTCCAGACCTGGACACCTGGATAGAGGTGGGCGCCTTGCTCCAGGTGTGGGTGAAATGGCTCAGGGGGAGCATTTCCCAGGATCCCCCGTGTCATTGCTGGCTGGGACTCACCCTGCCAAAGCTGGCTCTTCTCTCACCTTCAGCATTTTTCCCAAGGAAGAACTGAGCTGTCCTCAGGAGGTTCCTTCTGCTCTTGGTGACCACAGCCTTAAACTACAGCTTTGACTTCTGGTTGGCTACAAAAACTGAGCCCACACCAGCATTTCTCCAACTGGCACAAGCCATTGGGGCTAACAGAGGGGTTTGCCAGTGCCGCAGCAGCTGGGTCAGCATCACCTCATTGCAGAGCTGGCCCCAGGGACTCCCCGTGGGTGACAGGCAGAGCTGGAGGAGCTGCTACGCACACAGACAAAGCCAAAGGACACTTCCTTTGGGCAGGAGATCCAAGCAAGCACCTCTGAGTGAAGGCAACCCAGGTAAGGATTTATCTGGGAGCCAAGAGAGTAAGAAATGATAGTGTCATAGAAGGAATGATCCCAAATCCCTACCACCACGATTTTCTGGAAGACTCCCTGGAGACGCCCCAGATACCTCAGACCACATTCAGAGAGTCAATAAATACGCACCTCGTTTCTTCCATTATTTCAGCCAGCCACAAGCTGGAATGAAGACAAGGCCTCTGACATGATCATCAATAAAAGTGGGTTAGCTGGAGCCCATCTGCAAATGAGGGGAGGGTTTCTACACCATGATAGCAGCAGAGGAAAGGAACAGAGAAGTCTTCCAGGTGTTCTGCTTCTCCATCGATCGCAGGAGGTTGCTTCTCAGAGCAAAGCCTCAGCACCCTGAGCAGTTCTAGTCCAGTTCAGCACCGCCAAATATTGCACTAGATTTCCCACATCCCTGTGTCACACCATCTGTCGTTATCTTCTATAGCCCCTCTGAAACAACAGCAGGTTTCCCACTGGCTTCCTGCATTGGAAGTCTCACACACATGCACAGATGCTCCCAGTTGTGGTTGGGCTTGCAGTGAGGTTTCCTGGTTGAGTCAGGGGAGCAATTATCGGTTTGCCCAAATACATCATCCTGTGCCAGAATTGAGTTTGCTGTGCAGAACCCAGCAAAACAAGCCCTGATCCTATGCCAGGACAGGACACACCACCATAATAAATATTACTAATAGCAACTGCTCTTCGATCCACAACACAGCACACGCCATCACCTGAGCTGTATTTTCCTCAGTCCTTTTCCTGAAATGAAACATCTCAAAGGTTTTTCCTGACTTGTGCAAAAGGTTGAAAGTCTCAGGTCTTCAGGAAAGCTCTGCCCCTTGGCAGGGCTCCTTGGATGTGGTCACCACTGCCATTCACCAGCACGCAGCTGTCCTCCGTGAGCCCTCTCCACCTCTGCCTTTGCAGCTCTAGAAACACCATTATGGTCGTAAAATCACTGTTGGTGGCTTCTTAGTGTGTTTTCTTTTTCCATCTCTTCTTTGAGGACCCAGATGTCACATCTTTCACACCAGCTTTTTTCTCATTTGCTTCATTGGATGACGCCTGCAAATGTGTTGATGGGCAACAGCAGAGACTTGGGCATGTATTTCACAAGGCCCACATCCTCTGCTTCGTGCACGCTGGATTTCATTGTCCTTGTCTTTTGCAAGCAGTAGCTGGGCTCTAGGCAGGGTGACACTTCCACGCTGCAAGAGTACAAGAACATATTTACTGCTCATGCAAGCCTGCCCTTGATGGCCAGAGTCTGAATGCAGACTAAACCTCAAGTCCCTCTGCTGACTGCAGAGGAGGACTGACGCGCTGAGACACAGCTGCTTTTGTGCTTTCAGACTAATTTTGGCTGGGAAGACGAGCTGCTGTATATTAGCATTTAACCACAAAACCAGGGGCCTTAGCCTGGCTCACTTCAGTTCTCAGAAACTCACATTTTACCTATGCTCCACATGGCTTATGGAACATGAACCGCAAACCCTGACTGTTCACTTCCAGCACGTCATATGTCACTGCCACCACCATAGCCACAGCAATCCCTGCCCTTTTAGCAGGGCTGAACTCTCCCCACACCTTCATATGCTTGAGATACCCCAGTGAGGACTGCAGTCAGTGTAGAGAGCATCAGCTCCACAAAACAATTTAGAAGATCTAAGAACTCGAATCTACCTTTCCTTCTACTGTCTTAATGACAGAGCCTTACTAAAAATGAAATATTTTTTTTTCACACTACCACCCCAAAATGCAAAAGCAGGAGAGCACCACTCTGCCCTGCTTTCCCTGGAAAATCAATGGATTTACCCATGGGTCTTTTATCAAATATAACCACATTAGGACTAGGACTCCATGGGGAAGAGCTCTTCCACGTTGGAAGCCCTTCTTCCTGGGAGGGATGCAAGTTAACGGGTGAGGTGTGCAGAGCCTGGCACACAGGGCATCCTCACCTAATCACATTCCTGTAGGTTCTTCTGCTGTCCTTGTCCAGGCACACCGTGAAGGGCCTCTGCTCTGTGCTCCTGATTTTGATATCGCGCGTTTTCAACCTGTTTGCCATGGCCTGGATTGAGAAAGGAGGAGGAACCCAGTGAGTGCTTCACTTCCCTGCCCTGTGCCGCGCGGTGACTGGTGGTGTGTGTATGCTGGGAATGAAAGGGACAAATGATGCCTTTCTCTTTCAGTTTTAACCTCAGAGGTGACTCAAGGTAGCTGATTAAAGATAGAAGTGTATCTCTCTTCCACTTTCTGACATCACAACCTGGCCAAAGCTTGCAAGGGCAGACTTTGCAAACTGTCAAAATCTGCACTGGTTGCTTGGGGTGTCTCACAGGACGTGTGGCCAGTTCTCCAGGGCCTTGGTGCACCTTGATGGGCAGCATAGGCCACAGCACCGTGGTGTTTCCAAAAGCCAGGTGAAAATAAGCAAAAGAGTACTGGCTATCTGGAAACACCAGCTGAGAAACTAAAAGCTCCAGGGCAACCCCAAATGTCCAACAATAATACAATAGTATTGCAACCCAAACTGCAGGGACACATCCCCACAGGACAGCGTCTCATCTCATGTAAAGTGAGAGGGACAGGAGCCCTGTTTTTCAGTCCTATCTCTTGCATATCCATCTCTCCGAGGTTCTGATTAGATTCATTGAAGTTCCTGCTTCCCTTTTATGCATTTCCCCAACAGCCTCAGTTCTGGTGGGCCCTGAAGTGGTTGACACAAGTGGTCTGGAGAGGACTCTGCTGCTGGAGCTGTGGAGCTAAAGGGGTTGATCTCAGAACTACAGATCCCCTCCCCTACCCAAGCAGGGCCATGATGTCTGGGGCTAAGCCTTTTTTCTCCACTTTGTCCCCAGGGTCACAGAATCTCGGTGACAGTTCAGTCCTTCAGGGTCACCACAGGATTTGATGTGGTATCAAGCAGCAGGGACAGTGCTTGGGGCTTTGACTTGAAAAACTGGACTTTTCCATGGAAAACCCTCTCAGCGCAGGATGGCCCCAGAACCTTCCCCTCCCATGGAGAGTTCCCCCTTTCCCATTGCAATAAGGACTTTCCTTAAGGCAGACCCCTCCAGGGCCAGGAGCATCCACAGCCACTTACTGAGAAGGATCGTCCCGACAAGTTGTTGATCTTAATGATTTCAGTGATGTTCACATTCAGACACAACAGATCTGCAACAGAAGCAGTGTGTTAGCTTTGAATGGTGGCATGATCTCAGCTTAGCTTCAAGTGGGGACAGTGCCTCACCCCATAGCAGGTCCCCTGGGAGAGGGCCATGGGATGTGCTGGCTGGCAGAAGAGGAGGAATCCAGCAAGCTCTACGGCCAGGGGTTTGCATGGGGTCATGCTCGGGGTGAAACCTCAAAGGCTGTGCTCAGGGCAAGGTGAAAGAGGAAGGCTGCAGCAAGAGGAAGGTGCTGCCAAGACCAGATTATGGTTAAGCAGAACCCTGGGTTACAGGGAGCCCCACGCACAGCATTCACGAGAAAACACGACCGCAGGCCGTGGTGACACCAGTACGTGTACGTCACGGATTCAACCCCACAGCCTAGGCATGATTGGCACCAAGTACTGTGGTCGGATTTATTCTGTGGAGCACCAGAAATCTCAGCAAACCTCCTTCACCTGCTCCCAAGCCAGAGGAACCCACCTTCGGCCTCATCGGCAGGGATGGCCTTCATCACGAGGCCTGTGGAGCGCAGGGATGCTGACACCTCCTTTGCCCGGTCACTCACCACAACCTGCGTAAAAGGCTCTGTTAATTCAGCCGCACAGAGGGGTTGCACCTGGGGAGCATTGGGACAGTTTTTCACAAATGTAGGGTTAGATAACAGACTCTTAAAGTTCTTTGGGACCTCTCTGTCCTCTTCCAGAGTGCAGTTCCAGGGCACAGGAGGAGGGCCTGATCACTGCTCTGGGGAGATCTGTGCCAGGTGTGTGGACAGGGGCATGTTGGGCTGCCCTGAGCCCCACTTACCTTCTTGTACGTTACTGCAAGATCTATGCCAGGGCCCTCCAGGGTCGTTTTCTTCTTAGTCAGGTTTAACTCTGCAAGGGAGGAGCCAGGAAGGAATGAGGTTTCCCTCATCTCACCCGTCTGCAGCCAGAGGAGAGTGGTCTTCCCGTGGGACGAGCCACCCCTCCATCACACAGCAGCTGCGGGTGGGCATACCAGCCCCAGTCCTTGCCTACAGCAGCTGGGCTCTGTGCCCTCAAAAGGACCAGTGAGTGAGATCCATGGACTCACTGGAGGGTCTGTGCCCAGCCACAGTGGCCAGCATCCATTGGATCAGATATTGGGGTGCTGGATGGGACCAGCCTTCAAGCGCTCTTGTCCCATCACTGGCAACTCAAGGAAGCAGAATTTCTAACAGGGAAAATATCTGGAAAAGGGGATGTTTTTAAAGCTATCAGCTTGTTCCTTCAGCCAGAATAAAATGTTGGTCCAACCTCAGAGGGTCCTGGATCCAACCAAACCTCCCCTACAAAACCTGGTTGACCAGGGACCAGTAACCACAAGATGTCTCATTTAGGCTGGCATCACCTGCCCAGGAGGGAGACAGAGGAGTTGAGGGAACCTCCTGCTCATTGAGGAACGAGGGCTGCAGCCCCATGGCCCCATGGCATGGCCTTGGTTGCTGCAGGCTGAGGACTGGGTGGAAGGGAGCTGGGGCAGGTGGGACCCCCCGGGGTGGCAGCCCCATTTGTGGGGCTCCATGGGGAGGAAACACGCACCTCTGTGGGAGATGCTCTCCTGCACTTGGGCACACAGCTCAGTGAGGAAGACATCCTCAGCTGGCTCCAGCGCTGGGTCATTGAAGAAAACCTAAAAGAGAGGAAAGAATGCCTTGTCCTCAGTCACCCTGTGACACTACACTGGGGTCGTGACATCAGAAGGTTCTCCAGAGTACCCAGGTGTGGAAGGGAATCTATGACCTCCCCATGGCAGCCAGGGGAATATGGGATGGAGAGATCTGATTTTTGATTTCTGAAGCCCAGGAGCATGGCAGACCTTGCCAGGGTACAAGGCAGTGGGCAGAGCCATGGCAGTGTCCCTTGCCACTGGGTGTCACTGCACGCTCACGGATGAGTCTGTCCCCAGCCATGCACTCAGAGGCAACCCAGGTCAAGGGGAGCCTGACCACAGACTCTGGCTTAGCTTCAAGGCACGTAATTTCTCTCCGATATACCTAAATCAACTGGTCACTTAAACCTATGTGTTATTTTTCTTTTCATGGGCTTGTTTCGAGAAAATAAGAGATTATGTCCTGGAGAGCTTCTGCTTACATTCAGCTCTTGTGGGGCTTGACCCTCACTTCCAGGAAAGTTCTCTGCAGCTGAAGAGGAACAATGTGGTCTTAACCAAAAAGGCAAAACAGGCTCAGTGCTTCCAGATGAGGCGGAATCATACCCTGTATGACAGCAGGGTGGTTTAGGTGCCTCTATCTGAAAACCGCATCTGGAGTCAGTTCCTCTTCCCCTGCTTGAGTCACCCGCTCTCTCACTTGCTCTTGATTTCTGTCTTAGAGGAGAAATGAGTAGAAAAAAACTCAGAGAGAGAACAAAATTCCCCACCACACAAGCTGAGGACCGGGTACTCCAGGTGTTTACAAGCTACATGTTACTAGATCAAGTCTGGGTGATGCTCTACCAGTAATTCCCAAAGCTCTTCCAGCTCTTCGCAAGCCACGTGCCAGTTTGCCCACGCAATGGCTGCTCCTCTGGTGCAATAGATCACCTGGTTGGCCACAGTTAGATTAAAAGGAGATATGTGCATTGGTGTCACCTTAAGCTTTGAAGGGGGAAAACTGCCAGAGATGGGGGGTTGGTATTTCATGACCAAATAGAGTAGTTCTTTGCTTTCGTATCAAGTGCCAAGTCTCACTCTGATACCATTTCAGAGAAAAGCTGGCAGGAAACAAAGAAAAACAGCACTTCAGGAAACCCTGCAAAGCCCCTACAAGGTATAGTAAGGTTTTAGCAAAGCCACCCAGAAAACTCCTGTTTGACCACAGCTCCCAAAGCATCAGGAGGTGCAGTGCTCCTGAGCAAACCCACGTCCAGCAGAGCAGGAAACCTACGGGTGTGCGGGGTGATTTTAAGGTTTGCTTTGCTGACCTTCACGATCCTGAAATAGCCTTCCCAGGATCACTGACTCCAGCTGAGCTGTGCTACGTGGAGCCACCAGACCTGGGAACCTGGCAAGGAGGTGAAGGGCTGGGTGGCACAGAGATCTGGGCTCAGAGCTGCCCAAAGACCACAGGGGCTTTGCAGAGCACATCCTGCAATGGGGAACAAGCCTCGCAGGGCCACAGGGCAGCACCAGAGACGGGGCACCCACCTTCACTGTGTAGACCTGGAAGCAGACGGGCTGGGCGCCCATGCGGACGTAGTAGGCGATCACATCGGTGATGAAGAGATCAGTCACAAGATGTTTGCTCGGAGAGGAAGGCTGGGGGAAAATCATGTTGTGGATCAGCCACGTTCACTTTGCAAAAACACTGCCACAAACCCGCACACTTTCCTACTAATTACTGAGCAACGAGCTCAGCTGCTCTGCCACAACTTAGCCAAAGCCAATGGAAAAGGCAAAGGCTTGCACCTGACTGCCAGCCTTTTCTGCAGGCTATCGATGGTGGCTCAAACTGCCAGGAAATGATAGCTGGGGTATTTCAGCAAATGCCTCATTTACATTTGCTTTCTTGAAATCTGCCATTTCCTGTCCCTTGACCAAAAAAAAAAAGCATCACAGCAAATAGGGCCTGTGGGCTGGGGCAGTCAGCCATTTGCACCATCCCCAGCTGTTGGCAGGACGAAAGCCTCCATCCAGGGCTCACAAGGGCTCTGCAGGCAGGAGCTCATCCCTGGGTGCCACAGGGGCTTGGGGAAGGAGCCAGGCTCAGGCAGCGCCAGGGAAGTGTGAGGTTTCCTCATACCATGGTGGCCAGCTTGGGGATCATGTGGCACAGCGTGTTGATGTTGCTGTCGTACCAGGGGTCGGCTCTGCCCAGGTACCCGGCCACCTCGCAGAGCTCCTCGGGGCTGGCAGCAGCATGGGTCTGCGGGAGAAATGCACAGCTCAGGGCACAACCACAGCTCAAAATACCTGAAGCCACAGAAACAGGGGCTTTCCTGGGGAAACCATGCTAGGAGGCAGAGGGAAAGCAAATTCCCCTTGGGCAGCCCTCCACTTGTGACCCCCTTTTCTGCTTGATCCAAAGATGGCAAAGCATTTCCTGCAGCACTCACTCAGCAGGTGCTCAAGAACAGAAAATCAGTGAAGAATTAAAAGAAGAAATACTCATTTATATAATGGCATATCCGTTAGGACCCACAGCCAGCTCTGGGCCACCTTCAAATATCGTAATAAGTATGACTATCTCAAAGCTCAAAGTTTGCCCAAAATAAACTGCAATGTGGTGACTTGCAAAACCAAAGCTGGGGCCCCACCACACAGGCAAAGCCCTCAGAAAGAAGCGACCACTTCCTCTGAGAGCCTGGGAGGTGAGACAAGCACCAGTCCTTTGCCAAAGCTCCCTTTATCCCCCTAAAGCTGGGCACAGCTGGAGCATAACGGCTCAGTACCCTGTCTGGGCTGTGAGTTATCACCCCTGTGGGTGGCTGGAGCGACCCCAATGTCTCCTGGGCTGATGGATCCCCAAAGGCATCCTGCAAACCCAGCCCAGCCGCCCCACCTTGGTTCCCACCCTGCTTGTTTTAGGAACCAGGCGTTCACCAGTGTGAATCCTGGGAGCCCCCTGTTCCTCCTCCAGAAAACACGGCAGCTCCCGGCAGCCAGAGGACCAGACTCACCGTGGCTGTCAGCGCACTCGGCTGCCCCGTCACGACCGGGATGTAGTAGAACTGCAGGTTCAGCCTCGGAGTCAGGAACACACGCCGTGTTTCTCGCTTCCTTGACATGGAAAGAAGAAATAGCCGTGTCTCAGAGGTGGAGGGGGAGGAAAACGGCTCCCGACAGCAGCTCTGCAACACAAGCATGCACCCTCCTCGCTCGCCTCCTGTGCCCAATGCAACAGGTGGCAGGAAAGCCCCCAGCTTCCCAAATCCTCCAGGGGAGATGATGGGGTAAGGGGTGTCCTATGGGTGGGCTCTGGGCTGGGACCAGCCACCCCTTCATGTCCAGCTCTGCACCACAGCCCAGCCCCAGCCTGGGCCAGGAGCTTTCATTTAGGATTCTGCCCTTGTGCATTGGAAAACATCTTGTCTTGTTTTATTGTTTTGTTCTGGTCTTTTATTTTTTTTTTAACCCATTTCATTCACAGAAGGGAAGAACTCCCCATGTCATCATTTGGGCAGTGCAGCCAGTGACAGTGGTTTTTCACCATAAGGGCACTGAGGCACTGGCACAGGCTGCCCAGAGCAGCTGTGGGTGCCCCATCCCTGGAGGTATTGAAAGCTGGGCTGGGTGGGGCTTTGAGCAACCTTGTGAGATTCCCCTGCCTATGGCGGGGGTTGGATGGATGACCTTTGAAGGTCCCTTCCAACTCAACTCATTCTGTGGCTCACTCCACGACGGATGCACTTGGGTGCAAAACGCCCAGGTCCCATCCTGTCCCCGGCAGCGCTGGAGCCCAACCCCATCCCCAGCCACCCTGACTGCTGCAACAGAGCGAAGCCCCCACCCCATTCCCCCACACAACAGTGCTGTGGCTGCCAGCCGGGCACCTCAAGGAGTGGTAGGCTTGGGCCAGGCGCCCCAGGACCCGGTCGTCCCCCAGCAGCACGACGCGTGCAGTGTGCAGCCTCTGGAGCGGGGCCGGGGGCTTGGCGGGGACGCCCGTCCTCTTCTGTGCCTTGGCCGTGGGCTTCGCCCCGGGGCTGTTGCAGCCGCTCTGCAGGAATGCCATGCTCTCTAGTGGGGATGGCTTCTTTTTAATGCCGCCCTTCCTCTGGAGCCGGGATTGCTCCGAGTCGGCGCTGCAAGGGGCGAAGGGCTCCTCGGCTGCCGGAGGCAGGTCCCGCTCGATGCCGCTGTCGGTGGAGAGCACGGAGAAGCGGGTCTGCTCGCAGCACTCGCACTCCGAAATGATGTCCTGGATCTCGAAGTTGTCCAGGTCCTGGCTCAGGCGGTCAGGCTCGCAGCTCTGCGACAGCGGGCGGATGAACAGCACCAGCTCCTTCCCTGTGGGCAGAAGGGAGCTCAGGGAGGGAAACGCAGCCAGACCCAGGCTGAGCCCTCGTCCTGCCCCAGCTTCCCTCTTCTCATGCCAACCACAGCTGGTCCAAATCCCCCCTTCAGCCTCATTTCCCACTCCACCATGAACAGCTCAGCATCACTCACGTTAGGTGCTCTGAGGGTATCTCACAGGGGTGCCCCACTCGTCTCCTTCACCCCTTTCCCCCCAGCTCCCCCAATCCAGCCCTGATGCCCTACTCACAGATCTGGTCGTCTTCCTTCCAGAGGTGGAAGCTGATGTTGGGGTTAGGCAGAGGGATGCCCTGCAGCCTCCCCAGGGGAGCATCACCTGGGGGAAAAAAGGGTGCTCGTAACACATGGGAGCAGGCCATGCACGAACCCCAACCAGTGCTCTGCTTCAGCCTCTGAGTGCCAGGAGAAAGCACCTGCACATCTGGGGGAAGGGAGAAGTGAAGATGGGGAAACTGAGGCACGGGCAATTGAAGGACCTTGCTTTGCTGCAGACAGCAGAGGGATAGCAGAATAAAGAACACCTTTTCTAGCACTCAGCCTCCAACCCAGGTGGCAGGAGCTTCACTGGTGATCTCAGCTGAGATGAAGGGACCCTCTGACCCCACCACCACCGGCTGTTTCTACCCCATTAGGGCTCCGCGAGAAGCAGTGAGACTGAAGGGAGATGGTCCTGCTCCTCTCCCTGCACCACTGGCTGCTGCTCCTATCTCCGAGCTGTGGGACAGCCTCTGGCTTCTTCTGGGGAGATGAGGAGGACACAGGGACCTTGCACCAGGAACAGCCAGGGCACACGGGGAGGTTTGTCAGTCCGTGTGGCCCCAGGGTCACCACGCTGGGACAGAGCGCTGCTGTTGTGGGGGCAGGAGGCAGCGCCACTGCCCTCGGCATTGGTGCGAGGTTTTGGGGCCTGGTGTGTCCCCAGTCTGGACCGTGCCAGGAAGCACCTTACACCAGCAGAGCACTGCAGACCAAGCAGCCCTGGCTGACAGGGACTTCCCACAGCTCCCTTTGCAAATGACAGAGCTGTGACTGCTGAATCCCATCCCCAACATGGGGCTGCAGTGCAGAGCCGAGACCACTTCCCAGTGATGGATGCTGCTGAAGTTGGGGCAGAGGGGGCTGGGGATGGAAAACAGGACAATGGTGGGGACAGGCAGCAGGGCAGGGGCCTCACCTGGTGGCGAGGAGCCGAGGAGGGCACAGTAAATCTTCTCCAGCCTCTCCACATGCTGTCCGCGGTCCACACTCGCTTCGCTTCCCCCGCACTCAACAGCCGCCACCACTTGCTGGAACCAGTGCTCGACCTTACTCATGGACATGTCCTGCCACAGAGATGCTGTTAAAGCCCCGAGGCATGAAAAGAGAAACTCCACAGGTAGGATGTCAGGAGGGGGCAAATGCACCCTGTGGAGATGGGCTCACAGATGAGCCCATGTTTCAGCCCCAGAGCCCAGCTTTGCTGCGCATACCTGAAGATACAAGACCTCTGGCTCTTGCTGCAGCAATTATTTTGTATTTCAAAGGGTTTTTAGTTTAGCTCTAGCTCTGCTCATAGCCCAGCCCAGCAAGTAACACTGGGGGTACTCGGGATGGAGACCAGCACCCAGGTGCCAGGGGCAGTTTCCCCACTTGCCAAAAGCAGTTCCCTGCTCCAAAGTGCCCAGCAAGAGTGGGACCATTAGAAACGCATACGCGGTGCCGTGCTGGTGCTGCTGCTTACCTGGAGGCTCATCCGCAAGCCGCTGAGGTCGCAGCCCTCGCCCAGGGCTGCCTGCATGGCGTGGATGATCACGTAGCACATGCATGCCCGCGGGCTCTGGGAGAGCCGAGCCGCCTGCGTGTCGGTCACCAGCGCGTTGCAGATGGCTTCGGAGAGCAGCTCCGGGTCAGCGAAGATGAAAATCCTGCATGGGGTGGGTGGGTGGGAACAGGGGGGGACGAAGAGGTGAGATGAGGTGGGATGAGAACTCCCATTACTGACACTGGGGCTGGTGCATGCAGCTCACACCTCTGCCTGCACAGAGAAGGGTCACAGCAGATACCCCCTCCCCGCAGGCCTCCCGGGGCCATGGAAATAAACGGGGGCAGGTGGGAGGAACGTGCTCCTCCCGGCACAAAGCTTGTTTGGATGCCTCCAAATGGCATCCCCCCGGACCGCCTCCTGCCATGCAGTCTGTATGCAAGGGGTCTGCATCCAACAGTGACCCGGGGTGCAGGAAAGGGACGGACTCACTACAGGATGATGAGGCGATAAGAGACAGAAGTCACAACACCTTTGAAGAGATGCCACTCACTTTTCCTGGTAAGGGTACGGGTTGCTTTTTAGACTTTGTTCGGAAATCACCATTCTTTGGTAGAGCATACCTAGTGAAGGTGAGAAGACAAGAGGCAGGAGTCAGAGCAGAGGCAGAACAACGCAGCCAGGGGCTGGGCCATGGAGGCTCTGCCAAGGCGGCCGGCACCAGGCGCTAGGGAGCCGAGGTGAGAGCCGAGAGCCAGCCCCCTGGTTAAAAATAGTCAAGGACGAAGATAGGCTGTGCTACAGAAAAAGAAAAGCCCTTCTATTCAGGGATAATTTCCTGTATTTCCCTTCCTTTGTTTAGTGGATTATGAGCTCAGGAGGGGGCCGGGAGCAGGAGGAAGAGCCCGGCTCCAGCCACAGCCATGGGGCCACATTGGGGGATAGTGCTGGATACGGAGGGATACGAAGGATACAAAGGGCACAACGCGTTTCAGAGTGGGGAGTGATGTGCCTGGCCCTGGGGTGGGGACAATCCAAGGGTCCACACCCACCCCACCGTGCTCAGGCACTCAATACAGTGTGCAACCTTCTCATAGCCCACTGGTGCTCCCCAGAGAAGTTATTTTCTTAGCTGGGTTAAACCTCTGCTGGGGGTGACCTTGGAGCTCCGGAGGTAGCAGGGAGCAGTGGCGAGGGTGATGCATTTGGGCTCAGACTCCCAGGAACCCCACTTGATTTCAGTGGTGCTTCCACCAACAGCAGGAGGTTTTCTGCCAATAACCACCTGAAATCAGGAGAGGGGAACCCTCCCACCCAAGCATATCCTGAAGACCCCAGGTGTTTGGCCAGCCCCATGCAGAAATCCCTGCCATGGCTCATTGCATTGGGCAAAGGAAAACCCCCAAACCCAGGGGCAGAGCAGGGAAGCCATCGTACCCGGTGCTGTCCTTTCCATCTTCAGCCTGACAGCGTAGTCCAAACCAATGGTGCAGAAAGGCTTGGGCAGGGTGAGCAGCTTCTTGCAGAAGTCATACACTCTGCTGCAGAGCTCGTCGGAGATACAGGGAGCCTGTGGCAAGAAAGGGGCAGGTAAGGATATGCCACGGGCAAAGACCCTGAAGGGTGCTCTCCCCCCAGCAGACCCCAGGACAGGAGAAGGAGAGCTACACCACACTCAGCCTGGGTTGAAATGCAATCTATGAAGCAGGACCAGGCACTGCGTTGGTCTGGAAGCCCCCAGCAGTACCCACCGTAGGGCTGTGGACATGCATTTTTCTGATTCCCCGGGATTCTGCCCCAGCGAAGCCCGTGAGCAGTTACCTTTATCAGGGTGTACATCAGCGTGTGCAGCAGGGGGATGATATAATGTCGGTAGTCGCCTCGCTCCGCCTGCGGGACCAAAAGGCACGGTCAGTGCTGGGGCATCCACCATGGGCCCCGGGATGTGCTGGGTGCAGCAGGATGCTCCCAGCACCAGGGTGAGGTTGGGGTCTCTCCATGGGCCACCAGGGTGGGCAGGGTGTCCCTGGGGTGGACAGGTCCTGCCAGGCAGGCTGCCTGAGTTGGCCATGGGCTGCTATGGGTGTGTGATGGGCCACCAGGAGCAGGAGCAGCACCCGTGGTGGGAGAGGGAGAACAAAACTTTCTAACTGAGCTCACTGGGGAGTGCCTTTCTGATGTCAAAATTCGTGTGGAAATACAAAACCTCTGGGAAAAGCCCCTGTTGAGTTTGGAGGGCGTGGAACCAGAGCAGGAGGAGAGCTGCTCCTGCATCCCCATCCGTGGCTGTGGGAAGCCAGCAGGACGTGCCCACAGCCTGGCCCGGTTCTAGCAGTGCTCCAACAGCAGGAGCAGCCCCAGATAAACCTCACAGAGAGATTTCCACCCCAAAAACCTCACGGATCCTCATTGCCAGGGAGGGGGCAATGCTTTATCAAGTTTTGTTTTGCCCTAATGGAAATGGGGCTATTCAGCACGAAGGTTCCTCGGGCTGGATGCCATCCCTCACTCCTGTAGCCCTGCTGGACAGAAAGAAAGGCATCGCAGGGCTTGCAGCTCCTCACCGTGCTGCTGCTGGTGCCTGGGGAGCCTCCCCCTGCACCTCTTTTCAGGGATTGCGTGCTCATGGCTCCGAGTTAAATTGAACCGATGGCAGCAAAGCTTTTGAAACGATCAATGAAATGAGTAATACTGAATTGCTGAGCCCAGCTGATCTCTGGGCAGAGCCCCAGAGGAGCTCAAGCATGAAATTGCTGAATTGTTATCGGTGGTTGCTACTGCCTGCTCAGAGCTGCTGCAGTACTAGCAGGCTGAAAAAAATAACGTGGCACTGATTTCCAGGAGCTTCAGAGAGACAAAGGGAATTACGGACCAGGAGGCCTGACATCCCTCCTGGGCACACAAAAATAAGAGCTGCAGAGGGATAAAAGCATAGCAGGGAGGGGCTGAGATGGCTTTAGCAGGGGAAAGCAGACCTCAGCCCCACCAGGGGAATTCCCGCATCCCTAGCCAAGGGCGATGTGGGCATTCCTGCCTACCTGGATGTGCAAAAGCCACTTGACAGTAGGGGTGCAGGGGGCTCCTTGCCTGGGGAGGGCAGGGGCCGTGTCCCCACACTTGAGGAGGACTGGGGGACGTGGGCTCTTCCTCTCGGCACCGGAAGAGCTGAGGTGTGCTCGTAAAGAAAAGGTGTGAGCTCGTCACGTCGCATCACGTCAAACCACAAAGCTGGTCGCCGCAGCTTGCTGCGGGTACGGAAGGTTCACCCGAGTTCAGAAAGTGAGACGAGTCAATGAATCAAAAAATGCATCGCCCAGTTTCCGTCAGATGCTCTCGGGACAGGATATGGGGCTGGATGGCTCTGATCTGACACCGCTCGGAAGGAAACAAGTGGACGGGAGGAGAAATTTCCACTGTACCTTGGGCCGCAGCTGGCCCAGAGGGTGGCGGGGGACCTGGGGGCAGTCGGAAGTGTTTTGCTCCGTGCAATCTGCAAGCTGCAAAAAACTGCCTGTGGCTGTGAGCCCTAAAAAACCCTTACCCGGGGGATCATCAGGCCGGGGATGGCCCAGGATGGAGACAGCCCTGCAGGAGAGGTGAGACCCCCTCCCGAGGGACATTTGGCGTGAGGTGGCACTCACCCTTTCCAGCTCTTTCACCAAGATCCTGACCAGGATGGAGCTGTTACTGGGATTCTGGTCAATTTTTTTGTGCAGCGTCCATCGCAGCATCCCTGAGAAGGAAAAACAAGAGGTGAGGCTTCCCCGCAGAGCCACAATGGGCAGGGAGCTGCCTGTGGTGGAGGAAAGGGAAGACCTGGGCACTGCTGCTGCAGAAACCACCGCTGGCATCACTCTCACAGCTAACCCAGGCTTCTCCACCCTCCGCGCCAGTCAGTGACCCTCTGCAGGGACAAGTCACCCCGCTGCCCTCACCCTGGGTGCAGCATTGATGTCAAGCACCGGCAAATGCTTGGGAAAGCATCCCAAAAAACCTGGGACTGGGGAGCTGGAGAAAAGCAAGGCATGGAAATGGACTAAATGACATCAAGTCTCTTTGCTGTTCCCTCCCAGCTTGCTTTCACTGCCTGCCCCAGGGATCTGGGGTTCCTGCTGGTCCCAGCACGCAGTACCTGAGCCACTTGTGGCTGCCGACCCCAAGCGCTTAGAGTAAGGACCACAAAGCTTTTCAGCCCTGCAGACTTGTCGAGGCTCATTCCAGACAAAAATCAGATTTAATTAACTGTAAAATATCCTGTGTGCTCCAAGTAAAATCAATTTTTCGAAATCGATTAAGTTCCTCGGGGCTGTAGCAGTCCAATCGCTGGGTCGAGTAGAGCTTTATTGACCCCTACGGTGATGCAGGGATCTCAGCTGGCTCCCTAGCATGGAGCTGAGCCGTGTGTGGTAAAGCAATAGCCCCGCATGGAGGGACCGGGAACCTCAGGTGTCAGCGAGCTGGAAGGGGCTGCGGCGCGAGTTGGTGTCAGGGCTGGGAACAGAGCCCCAGGCTCTGACATTTTGTGTCCTGCCCCAGTGCTGGACCCCTGCCTGAGGTTAGGGTGAGGAACCACGCGGAGGAGGGATGGAAAACACCGGGGTTGGTGCATGGAGGCACCTGCAAGATGGCAAACATTTGGCACCTCTAAGAGCAGGTTGGAAGGGACAGAGGAACGTGAGGTCACCTCGTGTCCCCCTGGTGTCATCTGAGAGGGGACCAGTGTGGGGCTGGGGCCACGCAGTGCCCGGTGCGCAGTGTGGGTGGCAGCAGAGCTGTCCCCAGGACCTCACCTCGGTCGCGCTGGCAGGCGGGGTGGTGGCCGTCCAGCTCTCGCAGCAGCGTGCGGACACGGCGCAGGATGTCCGATTCCACCTCTGCGGGGACAAAGTGGACGTGAGTGGCCTGGGTGGCACCCCTGGGGAATGACGCACTGGTTTGGGTGCGCATCCCTCAGGATGGGCGTCACAGCAGGCTTCAGATCCAGCTGAGCCCCCATGGCAACAGGTCAGAGCCCTCCCCAGGGGCACTGGAGCCAGGGGGACAAGTGCCACCCCATGGTCTGGTGGCCCATGGAGCCATACCGGGGAGCAAAGCCCTCCTGGAGGAACGTGGTGGCACAGACACTCTGCAGAGGACTGTTTTGCATAGGTTCTGCAGAATCCCTCTCCCTTTGCTGAATTGCAAAATTGCACATTAAATATACAAGCCAAAGGAAGAAAACCACAGCTTGGCACTGTGCAAGAGCAGAAACACCTCTGCTTTTTGGCACCACGTGGACTCGGCCTCACCCTCACCCACCACCCAGCTCTTGCAGCTTCTCCCAGCCCACAGCTGCCACCCATGGGCCCTGAGCACCCCGAGGCAGGGACCGAGCCCTGTGACTGCCACCCGCTCTTCGTGCACGTCAGAGCCGAGCAGCATCCTGCTCTCAGCCAAAAATAAATCTGAAAACCTCAGATCTGATTGGGGGCATGACTCGTCTGTGGGGTGGGGACTTGCCATCAGGAGGGAGCTCGTGTGTCAGCGCTGGCACATTGCAGCTGTGAAATAAAAGCCAGCCCTGCAGGCACGCTGGGGATCGGCCGGGAGATGCAAGATCCCTTTACTCCACCATGGCCAGGCTTTGTGACCCTCCTTGCTCTGGGTTCTATTCCCCCATAACAAAAGGACTTTTGCTCCTTTGTAGTAAGAAACTCATTATATAAAGTCAGCTATTATCAGGTGATGCACTCCTTCTGTAGGCTGGAGCAGCCAGAACATGGCCTGACCCAGGGTAGGACCTCAGTATTCACAGTAACCCCTCTCCTGTGGGAGATGGGTTGGAAGCTACAAGGAAAAAACCCTGGGGGGATTTCACAGCTCAGCTGGAGACTCAGCCACACAGGGGCTGCAAGAGGCATCTCCAGTGAGCCAAAACCTGAGGCTCCTGTGGGCAGGGACATGATCGTGTGGCAGACGGGGCAGCTCTGAGCATCTGCCCCCTTGTCCCATGCAGACCCATGCCCCATCTCAGGACAGGTCTGATGCAAGAACCAAGGATGTTTTTTGGCTCTTCCTGCTGCATCCCTCAGCAGCATCGAGTGGCACCCCAGGGCCACCAGCATCCCCGCCAGTGATGCACAGCAGGGAGCAGGAGCCTTTAGCCCACCCCAGCATCCTTGCCGCCCCCTCAGCCCCAGCTCCTATGCAGGCAGCAGGGCCAGGCCCACAGCAAGCCACTCGTGCCCTCCCCGATCCCAGGGCTGCAATGACAAGGTTCCAACAAGACTGTGACCAGGGGCACCAGGCACAAGCCCTGGATGAAACCGGACTGGGAAATGCAAACTTTAAAGCACTGGGAATGACCCATTGCTGAGCGCACAGCCCAACAGCCAAAATACCCTGTTTACCCAGGGAAGCACACCCCATTAGGGATGTTCAGGCAGGGGATCCGTGGAATCCAAACTTCTGCACAGGAGCACTTACTGCAGTGACTGCAGTCTAGGCTGTGTTAGAAGACAACCACACGTTTGGGTTCAGAATTATTCATCGTGTGCTGCTGAAGCTGTGTGTGTGCATGGGGAAAATCCCATGCTTCGTGCCGTCGTACCCACACAGTACGGTTACGGTGCAGAAGTGTCCTTTGAAACGGGATCTTTCTCATTTTGGACGTGTTACTTGAGGAAATGTTAAAGTTTCACTTTAGAAACCTGTATTTTCTCTCCTTTTTGTTTTCCCTGCAGTGGTTTGGTAAAGCTCCTCCTTTACACTACTGTGCTCATTGTGTTTGCACTGAGGGATTACACACTGTAACGGACTACATGAAACTTCCCATTCTTTTTATTTGTGTATATTTTTAATGACTACGGGAAGTTTTTCCTGAGCGTTGGTATAAATACTGCGTCCTCTTTTTGTAAATCAAAGCAACTGCAGTGGTGATACGCTGAGGTCCCTTGGTGGGGAGTGAAGCATCAGAACACCCCTTCCAACACAAACACGGGGCGCTTTGATCTAAAAATGCTCTCAGCCCACCGACAACAGCCAGCAGTGGCTTGTAAGTGGAATAAAACCTTTCAGCATTGATATACTGACAATAAAATGTGAGATTGCTTTAAATTCTAATTGTGACTGGTTACCAGACCTGGAGGCACCCTACAGCAAATCTTTTGGCCATTCCTTGGGTGTTTCATGTCTCAGTTTGCCACCACCCATCAGGGTTTACCAATGCCTCGCAAAGTGCAGGGTCCCATGGTATCACTCTGCCCAGCAACAATCAATCCTCGTTAGATAGCCAGGTATTTACTGGGGGCAGTGGGCACAGAGGTGTGGATGGGGTGGGGAAGGGTTCGTGCAGCAGCATCACCCACCTGTGCTCTCCATGGCCGGGCCGGGGCTGCAGCAGGACACGGGCACGGCTGCAACGATGGGCGAGTGCGCGGCTGCTGCTCACTCTGCTCGGGCATGGCCTCGGGTCCGGTGTCTTGCCTGCAGAAACCATGGGGCATGGTCAGCTGGGGCTGGCAGCGGGGATGGCCGGAGCACATTGTGAGTCAGAGTCCCGAGGGCATGCCCCAGGCTGGGGTTTCTGGGGCAGAAAGGTTCAGCTTGGAGCTGAACCCACCCGAGTGCTCAGGACCTGCAGCAAGAAGCCCCCGCCAGGGCAAGGCAGCACCGGGAACCCTCTCCTCCCCAGGATTTATGAAAAAATGTTCAGGTTAAATAAAACTGAGCCCAAAATGGGAAGTCCAAAAGGAATAAAAATAAAGAAGAGAAGCTGAACTTCCATGAGGTTTTTAATTTGTTGCCTTGACCCATCCCTATCCAGCACCCAGAGAAACAAAACCTGAAGAAAGCCCTGGAGCCAGTTATGCTCCAGAGGGAAGCCAGCCTGGAGCCAGACAGTTCCCCTTGCCATCGAGCATTGTTCTCTCCAAAGAAAGAGGAAAAAGAAAGCAGAGGAGGAAGGAAGAGAGATCTGCCTGTGACACGGCCACCCGGTGCCCACGGCGAGGCAGTGTCCCTGCAGCTGCCCTCTCCTCACCCATGGGACCCCGTCAGTCCTCTGTGCCCCTGGTCAGACCATCAGCCCACACTCCTGCTCATGCCTTTGCTCTATATAGGAATCTCTCCATTTAATTTATAGATTTAAGATCTATCTCTGCCCATTGAGGTCCTAAATCTGCCCATTTAGCTCCTAAATCATATCCCCCACCCAACCCAGCAAGTGTAGCAGGAGATGGACAAACACTTGCGGGAACTCTCCCAGGCACACACAACTCGTGCCCGAGAGCATCCTGCTCTCAGCTTCTCCCAGACGCTCACTAAAAGCTTCCTGAAGAAAGTGAAGCTTTCAGCACCCAACCCAGAGCTGCCAGGACTTTTTTTTCTCGGGCTGGGGCTGGCTCCAAGCCACCGCTGCAGATTTCCACCTCCCAATGGGCAGCTCCCAGCCTCGAGCAACTGAAGGCAGTGAGGACAAGGGAGGCAAGGACAGGAACTAATGAGTAAGGAGCCCTGCCTCTCCTTGCATGGCTTGGTGCAGGGCAGGGAGCAGGGGGCGATTCCAGCCCCCAGCTCAGCTGATGCTGACCTGGCAGTCGCGTCCCTGCAGCACGTGGACATCACCGTGGGGATGGATGTGTGGTTTCCTCCAAGACCAACACCCCAGTCTGCAGACCCAGGACATATGGTGGGGGGGGGGGGGACTACAAAGCTCAGCAAACCATTTCTTTCCTGTGGGTGGCAGGAATGCCCACAGGGTTTTCCTTCCTGTGGCACACCCTTAGCACCCGACCTGGTGCCAGCCCCGCATCCCCATCCCCTGACACCTCCTGGGACAGCAAGCAATGCCCTAATCCCTTCCTTGCCCAGCACTACACAGCTGCGTTACACCACTGGCGGGCTGGTCAGCACCGTGGCTCTCAAAGTGATATTTCCTGCGGGGAAAAAGCCCCCTCATGGGGCTGGGTGCATGCCGGGCTCTTCGGGGCCAGCAGAGGCGTCTGCCAAAGCGAAAGGCAGGCGGCTGCTAATTGTGTCGGTGGTTTTCCACATCCGCATCCTATCTACCCACGCGTGGGAGGGAACCGGTGCACCGGTGCTCGCTTTCCAGATTTAGAAAAGGACTCGGGGTGGTGTGAGCTGCTCCAGGCCCTAGAAACTTTGCTTCTCCGTCGCCTGCTGGCTTAAGAAGCGCTGGCACTCCTCGCTGTCTGCAAAGACCTGAGACGGGGCCAGCAACCCACCTGTCTGCTCCAAAGACTCGAGTCTCCCAAGAAAATTCAACATAAAATTCCCCAAACCACTCCCCGGCATATTCAGAGTCCAGCAGGAGGACAAATTTTGTACAAGGCACAAAAGGAGATGGGTAGAAGCAGGCTGGTGAGAAAGGTCGGGGTCAGCCCGGTTCCCAGGGAGGGGAGGTGGGGCTGAAGATGGCAGGAGGTGGATGGCATCAGCCCGCGGGCGGACACGTTGCCCACCTCCCCTCCCAGGCTTCACCAGGGCTTCCCTGGCAGCAACAAGCACCAACCCGAGCCCAGTGACACGGCGAGGAGGGCTTTGAAGCTGCAGGAGGCTGTGCTGCAACCAGGGCTAACTCAGCCTTGTGCAGAGCACTCTCAGACCAGAGCTCGGGCTGTTGCTTGGAGCAGCAGTGGGGAGACACCTCGGTTTGCCTTCACAAAGCAAACACAGCCGACAGGGAATGCCGGAGACACCAGCCTCCGCAGGCACAGTGCACTGGCTCGGCCGGCCTTCAGAAGAGCTTTTGACTGCCAAAGCCATGTCCCTGGTCCCTCAGCCATGCAGCTGGAGGCTGCTGCCCAGGTGACATTAATGAAGCCAGGCTGGTCTGTGCCCGATGGCCACGGCACCACCAGCGGAGCTCGGCATGGCACAGAGCAAAGACCTTCGGACCCCTGCGAAGGAGATGCCAGCCCCTGTCCTGGGGAAGGCCATGTGGGTAGGAGGGGGTCGCTGGCAACCACTAGAAGCTAAAGCGTCCCTGGGGGACACAGGAGCCACCTTGAGCACCAATGCCACACTTAGAGCCACTGATCTGGGTGAAAAAGCATTTTAGCAGTGTGCACAACTGCAGACATGGAGATGCCTGTGCTGGTGCAGGGTAGTGGGAGATGGTGTCCAGCAATGGGATCCCCAGAGCTTGTGTGAGGCTGCAACAGGATCTGTCCCCATCACCCACAGCTCTGCCCCCAATGCCCCTCTGCCTGCCAGGCTCTTCCCAGGACGTGGCAGCCACAGGCAGGGACCAGGTGTGACACACTGCAACGCTGGGACCATTCCTCACCTGGAAAGGATGGAGAGGGATGTCCCCGCATGCAGGGGACACAGGGCCAAAGCCCCTTTGCCATCTCCACCCCTTCTGGTCGCAGACCATGGGGCTGAAGGCCCTGGTGACAGCCACCTCTGTGCCCATCAAGCCCTGATCCACGTGTGCTGTGAGCCCTGGTGCTGAGTGGGGAGAGCTGGCACAGAGATGTGTCTGAAATGTGCTGCAGCCCCTCTCTGACCCAGGTCCCCTCTCCCAGGCTGGCCCGGCGTCTCACACAGGGACATTCTCAGCCAGGGTGGCCAAGGGCACCTCAGGGGGCCCTCAGCAACAATGGTGCCACATCCCAAGACCCAGCAGTGGGGGGCTGCTGCTGGCCCCATGTCAATACAGGCAGATATTTTTCCCATTTCTGGGGAAAAAAATGCCTGGTGGACTACCTCAAGCCTGCAAGAGAGAGGGCCACATGCTTTCCAGGAGCCGTGCCCAGAAGGCTGGGGACATACCTCCCACCTCATGCCAGCCCCACATCTTCCCCACTGCGCTGGGAGCAGGGGCACCACGCGAGGAAGGAGGATCCCCAACCTTGCTCTGGGCTGCACTCACCTTCCCTTGTGTCCTTCCAGCTCCCAGCGTCACCGCAGGGCACGGGATGGTCCTGGCAGGCTCATGGCGAGGAGGAGGAGGAGGCAACGCAGGCAGGAGCTAACAGCGAAGCAGCAATCCTGAGCTCCGGCACCGGCAGCCCACGTTGAACCCTGCCGGGGCTCGCTTCTGCTCTGTGTGCGTGTCGGAGCCCGCTGCTCACTGGTGACCACAAGCTTTCTACCTCGAAACAGGAAGGGCTCAGAGGCCCCAGCCAGCACACACGATGGTGGGGAGATGAGAGCGGAGCCAAGGGGAAATACGGCAGCGCGGGGCGTAAACGCTGGCCCTGCAAAGTGTTGGCGAGAGGCAGAAGCTGCTCAGTTCCCTGAACCACACCACTCCTCCGCTTTCTGTCCCCCTCCTCCCCATGCATCTCTTCTCTTCCCTGCAGCAGACACGAGACACATTTCATCCCGTAACTGGTTATTTTGCTGTCTGCCAGCTCAGCAAGACCAGAGGCTTCTCTGCGCTCATCCCACTTCTTTGCAGAGCTGCAGTTCCCTGCTTCCTCCCTGCAATTCTTAAAATACCCAAGGCATCAGCTGTATTTTATTTCATTTACAGGAAAAAAAAATAAAAAAAATAAAAGAAAGGGAACGAGGAAGGGATGCCACATTCCTCCTTTCAGTTCTCAATAGCCATGAGGCTTTTAGTGATAAAACCTGCGTGACTCCAAAGCCACCTCTTCCAGGAGCTGGGGTAGTTATGGGCAGCACCTGGCTGCATTCATGAAAATGAAGAACTTGGCAGTGAAAGCACCCCAGAAACACCCAGATAAGATCACAGGTTAAAGGTCTTTATATCTTCCTTTTCTAAGCTACCAGGGTGGCAGAGAAAGCGTGAGCAGAGCCTGTTTCTCAGCACCCATCAGCCCACCCTCTGCACACCACTGCGATAGCCCGGGATGGATTGTTTCAGTTATAGCATGGGTTAGTGTCCCTGTGAGTGTCAGGACATGTCACCTATGGTCCCAAAGGGTCTGGGTCTGGGCTCAGCACCGTGCTCCCTGTGGCTGGAGCACCCCCTGCCCACCAGGCTCCTTGCAGCCCTGAGCAGGGACCCTTGGAGCACAGCATGGCACAGCCATGGTGCCACCACCAAGGCTGCCAGGGGTTTTGGAATTGCTGCCAACATACTGCCAGCGTGCACCCAAGAGCCTCCATGAGAGACAGGGAATCCGGCCCAACCAGGACCAGAGCTCGGCCCCAGGAGGCCACGTCCCACCCTGCAGCAGCCCAGCTCCCCCAGCCCATTCAGCAGCAAGGCCCCCACATGCCGTGGTCTCCTCCAGCCGCCGTAAGCAGTGCCCTGGCACCAGAGAGCAGCTGGCCGCAGTGCAGGTAGGCAGCTTTTGGAGAGTACTGCCTGGGGTGGGGTTGGAAATGCCATAGCGGACAGATGGAAAAGTGTCCATCCATTGAGTCATCTCCTTACCCCCACCACACTCAGGGAAGAGGCCACCCCCTGGTGGCCTTCCACACGGGGATGCACGAGCTCCCCCAGGACTTGCTGCTCAGACTGTCAAAAGCTGGCAGAAATTGCTAAAAACACAACCCCCTAGCCTATGTGAAACACAAGACACAGAAGGAGTGATGCAGAAATACCTAAAGCCGTGGAAGGAAACCCAAAGCCAGGTGGGAAGCTCGGTCCCTCCATCCCGCCCTCACACACGAGCATCCTCCACTGCCCAGCACACCTTGGCTGGGGTCGTGAGCATCACTGCCCAGACACCCGCTGACCATGCCCAGTCCTGCGGGATGCCCCCTCTCCCAGCTTGCCCAAGGACACCAGTGACAAAGCAGGGTAAGCACAGCTCATGCGCACACGCTTGCTCTCTCCGAGATATATTTAGTCCCGCTCCAAAGACTGTCTCTCCACGCCTTCTGAAGCCCTGTATTTGGTTACAAACTCACTACACGGGTATGTCTGAGGTTTCCTGTGCCAGTTTATCAGCTCAATGACAGGCGCTTGCAAAGAAAAACTCGTGCATTGCCCAGGAGCAGGTTATGGAAGGCTGGACACGCTCCTCCTCTCCCTTCTCCCCATCCCACCACCAGCCCCCAGCCAGACACCAGCCCTTCCCGATCCTACAGCAGACACCCCAAAGGAGCCAGGGCAAGGAAGGATCATGCAAATACCATTGGCAGCAGCGAGCAAGCTGTGCTGCACCGGGGCGTCCTGAAGGGAGAAACAGAAGGCGCAGGGCTGGAGGGGAGGCACAGCAGCACTCGCGGCGCAGTGCTGTGCAGCGGCAGACGTCCTGTGGGGCAGAGCAGCACCCGCCACCCCTCACACTGCCCTCCCCCTGCTCCGACCAGCTCGCTTATGGAAGCAGCACCTCCGAAAGTCTAACGTTACACAGCGCTCGCGCTGGGGCGGCTCCAAGCCCGCGTTTCCTTCCAGCTCTGGCGAGAGCGGCTGAAGCAGGAGGATCGAAAGTGAGCCAAAGGCGGTTTTCTCCTGCGGGAGCTGGAGGCAGCTCCGAGAGGGACATTTTACCCCAAGGCGACCTGCCCGTTTGACATCACATCCCCTGGGCTGCTCAGAGCGTGGCCAACAGCCCCGAAATGCTGTGCGATTGCTCCTCTGGGACCCAGGGTCACCACCTTCACCGGGACAACCCGATGCCACGGCAAGAGCTTCCAGCGCTGTCTGTCAGAGCAGCTCTGCCCTCCTGGTTGTGCCCTCCTCTTAGACCATGTCCACCTGCAGGGGAGTGGCTGCTTTTAGGGCCAGATCCTGACCTCCAGCCCCACTGCACAGCTTGGGTAGGAACGTGGGACAAGTCCAGCCTGCACCCCCCTTACCATCCGCGTAACAACAGCTCCAGGCCCCACCAAGGACCCAACCCATGGCCAAGGATGAATGCTGAGGACAAGCTCCATTTCACCTTACACCAACCACCTGAGTGCAATGTGCCACATTTAAAATGAAAACTATGCCAAACTCTCATGATGAAACTCAAAAAAAAAACACAGAAAAATCACCTGGGAGAGCCTGTTGAGGAGCCTTATTTTTGTCCCCACTCAAACAGGCTGCTGGCGCGGAGGAGACCTGCAGAAGAAGCAGGGGGACCACTCTTCTGGACCCATTTCCAGTTTCAACTCCAAAACCTGGCAGGGCTTGTGGTTTCAGGCAGCTCTGATACGAAACCAGATGCTCTCCCTCAGGTTCTCCCTGCCAAGGAAAGGCGTCTCGAGCTCAGCCTCTGCTTTCCAGCAACACTGCTGCACCGGTTCCCTGCCGGCTGCTCCAGCAGGCGCGTCCCTGCCAGGAGGCTCACGCCCGCGGAGCGAGGGGGCGAGAGGGACGCACTTCAGTAACGAAACGCTTTCACAGCCCACACCACTGCGGATATTTGTCTGCCCGTCAGGATGAAATGAGCCCCAGACCCCTTTGCTAAAGCTGGCGTGGAAGTGGAGCGGCTTCCTGGACACTAACGGCTCTTTGGAGACTTCCTCGCCAACGTCACGTTTCATTCTTTCTAAGGGAAGAAACGAGTTTTCCGGAAGCATCAGCTTTTTAGATTTAGCATCTCTCTTTCCATTCCCGGAGTCGGCTTTGGAAAAACAATCGGAGGGAAAAAATAAACGCTTTCTGAAAACTGCTGCCAGGTTTGCTCGCACAAACAGCCCAGGCAAGTGCTGTCAGCCTGAGGGGGATATAAAATACACGGCACAGTCCCTTCACCCTACAGACACACTCTGTCACCAGCTGGGATAAAGCAGCTGCATGTTGACAGCAAATCCTTGCTAAAGATTTGCAAAGACCCCTTACTAAGACATCTGGGGCTTTAGCAGCAGTTTCAGGGCGCATTCAGCATCTTGTGGTGCAGCACAAGCAGCTGCTGGGGCTGCGGGGGGGGGGGGGTGGGGGGCGCAGACCCGGCATGGGGCTTTGGGGGGGCACCAGGGCAGGGTGACCAGAGCCAGAGTGACAACGACACGTTGGGGATGGCACCTTTCTCCCGTGTCAGTGGAGGGCAGGGCTACAGGGTGCTTCTGGCATTGCCCTGGCAGTGGAAAACAGCCTCTGCCACAGGGCTGACATGGAGAGCAAGCAAGGGGCAAGCATATAATGAGGAACCATGAGGGCAAGCCCAGCAACGAGGTTTAATTACATGGAACATCCAACAGCAGAACCCCCTGCTTTTGGCAGGACCATGAACATCCCCCAGTAAGGCCACTGCGGACTGAACAACCCAAGCCCATGGGGCACAGCTCGCTCACAGCAGAGAGCTCCTGCCCAAACCACGTTTGATGGACCGTGCTGTCTTCAAGGCATGTCACACCTCAAAATAGAACAACATGACTCAGCCAACACAGCATCTGCCTTCAGCACAGCCATTAGCACCAGCAAAACTCAAAAACCAAGAAAGCAACTGGAAGAAAGTCCCGAGAGCCCCCGCTTCTGGGTAGGTGACGTGGTCAGCATTGGTAAGGCTGAGCACAACCAAGCCAAGAGGCTCCTTGGGCCAGCTCTCTCCAAAGGAGAAGAGCAGCTGTCATCTCTTGTGACAATCAGAGCTCCTCTGAGTCAAATCCCCCTGAGGCTGGGCACACAGGACTGCTGGGGAGGGATGCTGCTGCTGCCCCATCCCAACAGCCTGTTGGATGTGCTGGGGCAGAAGCACAATCCCAGATTAAGTTTATAGCAGCCCAAAACCACTTGATGTCAGGATAGCCCCATGCCAGCCGCTGGAGCCCCAGCACCTCAGGGCTGGAGGCAGGGGCTGCAGGGCAGAGCCCTGCGAAGCGGTGAGCCCAGGTCTCACCAGGACAGCCCAGAGGTGTTGTGGCACCGAGCTCTTTCCTCCGATCAAACCTGGGAGAAAGCTGCATAGTTAGAAGAGATTCATGCCGTATGTTTCCCCAGACTGACATGTATTTTCTACCATTGCAGATGTAGGACATGCCTCTGAATGCTCAGCTGTAAAGGCTGAATAATGTCCCATGGATTTGGGCCATCCACAGAGGAACTTGGATACTGGTTGAGAGTCTTGGAAGCCACGCACTTATTGCAGGACCAGAGCACCAGACGCACCCATGGAAAAGCTTGTGCACGTCTCAGAGGTGATCAATCAGCCCCTGATGGCCAGAGGAAATTGTTTCCTTCAGGCCTAGCCAAGGGGCACAAAAGAAACGAGGCCACTGGGCTGGATGGACACCCAGCGAGCTCCCCTGGGAGGGCAACAGCATCTCCGGGAGGTGAGTGATCACAGTGCAGCCACTCGGGCTTGATGCCTCAGAGGCAGCCGAAGGATGCTGCCAGAGGATGCAAAGGAAGAGCTGAAACCTGCCTCATGTACGCAGCTCACTTGCCTGCTTTGTTTTTGAAACCCAAGCCCCCAGCACTTCACTTTTTAGTTTCCTTTCCAGCCGGGGCTGCTGCGCTCTCCGCGTTATCGCTGCTGCCATCGCCGTTGATTGCCATGTCACAACCACAGCGCTCGGGGCCCCAAGGGAGGGCCGAGGTGGCGGGCCAAGGGCAGGGGCAGGCGGGCGGCCACACGACTGCACGAGTGGCCAGCGCGGGCGCGAGCCACCCGCATGCAGCAGCCGGAGCGCGGCCACCAGCGGGTGACAGCCGGGAGCGGCTCCGGTCCTCACAACTGGGAGGGAGCCGTTTCGCACAGAGCAAAATGAATAAGCATGAGCTAGTGCTGAAACGGCCCCAGATCGGTGATGTAAGCTGCTCGCTCCATCTGGGCTGAGTGGCTGCCAGGAGGGGCTCGGATGAGTGCCGGAGAGAGAGCACCACCAACACCAAGCCCACCCGGGACCGACCCGGGGGTGCCGGCATCCTGGTGGGGACAGGCTCCAGGGAAAACGCTGTTCCCCACCAGGATGATGCTGGCTGGCAGGGTGAGCTCGCACAAATCCTCCTTTCCTGCAGATAAGCAGCACGTTCCCCTTCACCAGCACCATCAGTGCCCCCCTCCCCTTGCTTACCCCAGGTGAGAAACCCACGCCAACCCCCTTCAAGTGCTTCCCAGGGTCTTTGAGAGAAGATGCCAGGGGGGATGCATCGTTCACACACACATACACACACATGCACACTTCCAACCTCTGATATACACAGAGCTGCCAGGTAAAAGCACAGCACAGCAGAGCTCCTCAGGGAGCAGCAGAGCAGCAGGGGTCTCCCAGAGGAGCAGCAGAGGGATGGGGCAGGAGGGTGAGTGCAGCCTTTCATGCACGCACAGCCACCCGATGCTCTCCGTCCGGACCCTACCTGCTTGGTGGGGCAGGCAGCAGGAGCATCAGGCGTGCACCCGGGGTCGCATCCAGCACGGAGGGGCACAGCGGGGTCCGGGGGCAGCCATCGGGGCTCCGCTCTGCCCAGCGGGTGCAGGGACAGCGCCGGGGTGGCTGCACGCTTCAAAGTCTGCAAAGTGAAAAGGGAAGCGCTGGAGTTATTTCAAGACAACTTCCTCTTTCAGACAGAAGCCCCTTAAGGAGAAAGCTGTCACCGCGTGGGTCGCGCTCACCCGGCACTCTCTGGACGTGCAGGAGCGGGTGGAAGAGGGCTCCAGCCCTGCCCTGCCCTAATCCCCCAAACCAGCCGTGCAGGTTGGGCTGCTGGGGCACAGCCTAGCCAGGGCTCGGGCCTCTTGGCGTGGAGGCTGCCGCCTCCCAGCCTGGGCAGCGAGAGTGCCTGACGCTGCACGCCCCGCGCCGGGAAATAAACAGGGTTGCTACAGAGACAAGGAGGAGTCTGTCCAGGCGGGAGGCTTTTCCAGCTCCAGCATGAAGTTTTGTGCCCCTGCCAGCTCTTCCAGTCCGGAGCACGCCGTGCACATCTGTTTTGCACAAAGCCCCCGCCGTGGAGACGGGTGCCCCCAGCAGCCCCTGGCTGCCCGGTGCCAGCGTGGGGACACGGACGGGGCAGGGGACACCCAGCCCCTCCGGGGAAGGGGTCACGGGGAAATTCATCACTGCGTTGGCAGCGACCTCAGCCAGAGCAGGTCTGGTTGTGCTCAGCGGGGCGTCACGTTGTCACCACTCGTGACTCGGTGGCGGGGCCGCAGCAGCCAGGCTGAGCCGAAATGGGGCCAGGCAGGGGGGGAGGCCCCAGGTGAGGCTGCTCGGGGCTGCTGCAGGGCCCCACGCTCCGCTAGGACTGCGGCCCATTTGCACGGCTGCATCAGACCAGCTGGGGAATGCCTCAACCAGAGCTGCCCCCACTCATGTCTGGGGCCCAGCTCATGAGTTCAGCCCCCAAGTGTCACCTGCAGCGATGCTTGAGGCTCTGAGTGTCGTTGGGGTAAGGGCTTCGGGTGGGGGAACATGCTCCGAGAGGGAGCGTGGGAACGGCAGCTGATACCATATCACTTCCCATCTTCTTTTACATGGGAAAAAGCATTAGGTACAGCTACATACCTGGGCCCCTGATTTAAAAATAACCTACTTCCTTCCTGGCCAGGAGAGAAAGGCAGGAGGCGGCCGTTCGGCTGGCTGTCCGCGTGATTTGCTTCCAGTCCCCCCTGGTCGCGCTGGTGCCAAGGCATCCCCAGCAGGGGCTCACCGCCCCGCACGGCCCCACAGGCAGGAAGGCTGCGGGGAAGCCGCAGCCACAGGCAGCACTGGATGATAACGCCCACATTTCCCCTCTCTTGGCTTCGTTTGTGCTTGCTCCCATTGATGAAGGACCCACGGACATGTCCAGGTGGCCGTGGCAGGAGTGGTGCCAGCGGCCCCATGGGCAGCACGGCAGGGGCATGTGCACATGGGGTCCTGTTTGCAAAGGGTTTTCCCTACTAGGATCAGGATGAGCTTCTTCAGCATGCCGTGGCTGAGGTTTGGGCAGTGCTGTTCAATAGCTTACTTTCCCGTGCCTGTCTCTATGTCCTGACACCACTTGCATCTGTTCTACAGCAGGAGGTACCCAGCGTGCAGGAACCCCTGCTGCAGGCAGAAGTGTCCATGTTTCCATGCAAATTGCAAAGAAAAGAGAGGGGTGAAGCCAGCACACTGACACCAGGATGAGATTATCCCCATGCAGTAGCATAGGAGGGGCAAAGGCTGGCACCGGGTTCCTTGCCCCCCCTTCATTGGACATGCTCCTGCTTTGGTGATGCTGCACAGGCACCTTTCAAGGCCAGGATCTCCCATTGCTGCTGGACATTTTCACTCCTTCCCTCTCAGTCGGCCTCTGAAGGACCCATACCTTCACCCCAATATATTTTCATTGCAGTCAGACCCTCTCTCACCACACAGCTACAGCAGAAGGATGCCATGAGCCTGGCATTCCCCTTGGCCCGTTTCTGCCATGCACACCAAGCAGCCTCCTCAGTGCCATCACCACTGAGATCCCAACCCAAAATTAATTTAGCTCAAAAAACCAACCAAACCAAACCAAACAAACAAACAAAAAGACAGAAACAACCAAAAGAAAGAGAGGGAGAAGAGAAAGAACTTGTGCGGCAAACAGCATAGACTCCCTACAAAACAGCTGTTTGTCCCACAACACCGTCCTCAGGGATTTACAGGTATTGTAGAAGCACCATAACGGGCCGTGCCTATACAGATCTGTGCATGCTTGGGATACAAAGTGCTTTCTGAATCCCTGAATCCTCCTTCTGAGGAAGAAATCTTTCCAGCTAAAACAAATACAAAGAGCTCACCTGAAGCACTAATTCAAAAGGGGTTTTCCAGCCCGGAGAGGAACTTGCTGCCCAGCCTGGGGCTTTCCTGCTGGGGGAACAGCACACAGCCTGCTTCTCTTGAGCTGGGACAGCTGCCAGCACATGAAACCACGCCAGCAGCAGCAACTCGCTGCCAGCGGGCACGGTGCTGCACAGCCCGGGGGCACGGTGCTGCACAGCCGGCGGGCCGTGACGTGCTGGTGGGACCCGCTCCGTGCCGGCTGTCGTGCTCCAGTGCTCGCAGCTGCACGGGGCCCCGCGCCCACCTCCAGCAGTGGTGCTGGGGCTGCTGGGGATGGAGCCACTTCTCCTCCCCGTTGCTGTCTGGTTCTCATTTTGGTTCCTGCTTCACACCCAGTGAAAGCACAAAGCAGCTTCACCTGTCAAATGGGAGCTCTGTGCACCTCTCCTCCTGCCCTGCTTTCTATTCAGGGACAGCTTAGTTTTCCCCACTTTAATTTTCTATCATTACGTGGCTCCTATAATAACAGACCTAGCAAGCCAACTGGGTTTCTGAGGGAAGCAAAGGTATTTGCACAAAGAAAAGGACGCTGTCTAAGCACTGCTCCTCCCAAACCACCCAGCCTGCAGGGAAAGCTCCATTGGCAGATGTCCGAATCACCAACGTTTTAGTCAAGGGATGCTTTTCTTCCAGTTTATAAGGGAGCAGGTCACAGACTGACTGACACGTTCATGTCACATCTCTATTTTCCAGCCTGATTCTGATTTTCCTCTTTCTTTCAAATAAGGAGGGTGGGGGTATTTGGGGGACTGAGGAAGCTGAGCAATCTGCCATTTTTGTGGTCCTTACCTTGCCTTTTTGATTTGTCCAAACTAAGTCATCTTCACATCTTCAACACTTTTTTTTTTTTTTTTTTTTTTTTAGATCTTGAAAAAGTCCATGGTAAGAAAACAGAAGCAAGCACAAGACAATAATAATGAACCATGGACTTTTCACACCTGAGCAGCCTCATGGCATGTCCTGCAAGGGTAGAAACTGCCTTATCTGATAAAGATAATAGAACGGGAGAGACAACTGCTCACCTACAGGTTAATTATGGGTTTGAAAATCCGAGCAAAATGATTGTGATAAGCTTGGGCAGGGAGCTGATAAGAAAACAGCAAGCTTTTCCTTTCCATCCCATGTAGAGACCAGCTCCCATTATCCAAGGTGCTGGGCACGCACGCAGCGGTGCCAGCGATGGAGAAGCCACCTCTGGTCAAGGCCACCGCTTGTGAGCAGGACATTTTGAGGCGGAGATGGGTTCGGGTGCTGCAGCCGCCTTGTGCCAAAGGGCTGGGTGCACAGCCAGTGAATGTCTGTTTCGCGGAAGAGATCAGCTGTTTGAAACCACACGGGATGGCTTTTTGTCGAGATCTTAAGTGCTGCGTGCCCACAAGCCAAGGGCTGTACATTTCCGCTGCCCACACCTCCCAGCAGATTCTTCCCAGAAATTACAGCTCTCCTGGGGGGGCCAAGGTGACAGTTCTGGAATGAGATCAAATCCTCGAGCTTATCAGGCCTGCCAGCGATAGCACACAGCAGGAAATAGCACTTTTTAATCACAGCCACTCTGTTCCAATTCACTCAGCGAGCTGATAAGCCGGGCAGCAGCGCTGCTCTTACAGCAGTTTTTCAGGCAGCACGAGCAGGGCTTTCGAAACACCGCTGCAGCTTCCAGCCCGCTGGGTGAGGCAGAGAAGGGGGCAGGTTACTGCTTCACCCCAGGCCAGGCCCCAGAAGCCATCCCACACCCATGCCCACGCGAGCACAACGAGCAGCTCTGCCCCCTCTCCCTGCCTGGCCTGAGCACTCCTGGCAACATCCCCGGCCGGACTTCTCCAGCTGGGTCTGAACATCCTCCTCCCCTAGGAGACCACTGCATCCATCGGTTGGCAGCTCTTGGAGGAAAGAGGGTGGGCACGGCTGCTTCGTGCCCATGGTGCTCCTGTGGCCAAGACTGGTGGCCTTTCACTCCCTGGGGGTCCCAGCATCTCAGAGCCAGCCTGTGACCCCAGCGTCCCCACTGCCTTCCCAGCAGAACCACCACCTCCCCAGCCACACCAGCACAGGTGCCACTCTTGCTGCAAGGTGAAACTTGGTGCTTGTCTCCATTGAACAGCATCCTATGGGTAGGTAAAAAAATAAAAATAATAAACTGGTCTCAGCTCAGTTCAGTTTAAATCACAATTCTCCAGCGCAGTCACCACCTTCCTCTGCTCAGCCTCACCTGGGAGGACAACTCAGATGTTCTCTGCTCCATCTCATCAATGATCACACCAGAAAGCCACAGAGGTGGCACAAGCCCTGTGCCTCCATCCGCCACCCCCAGCCTGGCAATGATGCCTCGCTCAGGTCATGGGCACCGCTCTCCCACCCAGCCTGCGGTGGCTGCGCCAGGTCCGTGTTTCCCCAGCTCCCTTACAGGCAGCACCACCAATCCCTCATTTCCCCTTGTTCCCAGGTCCTTGCAAAAGGCTGGTTTGTTTGTGCTGGCATTTTCCCAGCAGGTGAATTAAGGTGAGAGTTCCCCAGCTCCTTTCCCCCCAGTGAAGTTGGTCCTTCACTTGTCCTCCAATCTCAGCCTTATTTATTCCCCACCCATTCCCAAAAGTCCCCCACAAGAGGGATCCCATAGCTCATTCCCAAAATACCTGAGCAGGAATTTCTTCATCTTGGGTGATTTACAGCACTCAGCCCACCTGGGTGCACTTAGCCCTGCAGCTGACAGTCATACAGAAGCCTGCAGCTCCCAGCTGGGCTCCTCACAGTTCATACAAAAACAGCTTTAACACTTCCAGCATCACCCTTTCAACACCTTTCAGCATGCTGGGGGCCTCCCATCCCACCATGGATGGGACCAGCTGTTCCCTGTCTGCCTCTCACCCCTAACACACTCACAGGGTGGGTGCAGGCTGCTGTCCTGCTCCCGGCCCCAGCATCCCCTTTGCCTCTCCTAAGGCTGAGATGTTCCCACGTCATCTGCGGGCCTTGGCCGTGTCTTTCCTCCTCATGGCAGGCCAGCAAGGAGCTCAACGGATGGGTCTGTCACTGCGTGTCCCCTTTCCTCCACAGTGGGATCATCTGCACTGGTAGGGCCATCGTCCTCTTGGGTGAGACATGGGAAGACCTGCCGGTGTCAGCCGATGGGAGAGAGGGATTGCTGACACCATCGGATACAGAAAGGTGTTGCCTGCAGAAGTAAAAGCACATGCTGATAGCACTTGCTCTCTCCTAATTTTGTGGTCCTGAAGAATTCCCCCACTGTAGTCCCCTTGCTGGCACCAACACATTTCTGTTGGGTCAGCCTCTGCTTCGCAGCCCAGCCCAGCATTTCCTATACAGGGACATCACAACGAGCAATGCCAGATTTGTTTGGTGTGCATTACAACAAGACTAATTACTTTGTTGATTTACTATTTCCTTTTTCTCTTCCCATCTCCTCACTGTCAGGCATCTTTTCCTATTGCCCATTACCTTTGGGATTTTATGTATTGGAGCTATTTTAAGCCAGGGATGGAGAGCTCTGGAAAGAAGAAAGATGGCTGAAAACCACAGAGGAGAAATGAAAAACTATGATAAAAGAAGCTTTGAAATACTCTAGAGGAAATGACAAAACAACAATGACAATTAAAAAACAAACAAACAAACAAACAAACAAAAAAGAATCTGGGAGGAATAGCTGAAGCTCCTTGCACCCCACAGTGCAATGATGCAGCCTCTATTTGGAGGTCATGTCCCAGCTCCTCAATCCCCTCCAGAGCTGCCAACAGCCCAAATTCACCTTCCCATCGGCCATGGGAACAACCCAGCACCCTCGGGATGCGGCAGCTCCTGCGGGGCAGCCCCCGGGGGCAGTGGGTGCTGCAGGGTGAACACAGCCCCCATCCTCACCCCGCTGCAGGGGGACCTGAGCGCACCGGGGTGAAACATTCACGGTCAGGGGCTGCACGTGTTGGCTGCGGGCACAGCAATGGGCTGCGGAAATTTTGTTTTGCTTTGTTTTTCACATGCCTACTGAAAGAGAAACTCTGAAGTGAGAGCATGCATGTGCACGTGCACATCCCTGCTCTGCACGGCCATAAGTCACCACTCAGACCATGCCCGTATCGCCCTGCTTGCTGCGCTTAATAACACGCTCGGGCAGGGTGGATCTCTTAAAGTAAGAAAGACACACTACACACAGACCCACACACATCTAAACTTTTTTTTTAACCATACAAAGCACGTCGACATTTTACAAATCTGCGGTGGGTGGGTGAACTCCCACCCACCTGCCCACATCTGTGCTGGATGTGTCGTTTCTATGACAGCAGATATCATACCCGTATATACGTACACCCAGGTCAAACGTGTGTGTGTTACAGCAGTGATGCATCGATAGGCAGAGATAAGCAGGCAGAGGGAGCAGTACAGATATGAGGATTTCCTGGCACGGTTGCATGCACCAGGGGTATTTGAAGGCGTTGGGGTGACTAACACGGCTCAGCGCATGCTAACCGGAGCCCCACCGCTTGTACATTCAGACACGCCAGTCATATTGAGAGCGTTCAGAAAGCATCTCTCCCACTGTCTTGAAATATTTATAAACACATCCTAACAGAAAGCAAGAAAGACAAAGGTGTCACAGCCTGCTTTTTGCCATGGTTTATGGTCACCGACCAGCAGCTGTTACCCACGCCCACTCTGCCCGTCAGTGCGGAGCATCAGTTACGGGCTGCAGGCACCCTGCGGCCACCCGCCTCCAGCAACACGTCCACATGGCCACCGAGCTCTGTGCTGGAGGACGTGGGGATGGAGGGCTGTGTTGGCCCTCCCTGATCCTCCAACCCCAACGACTGTGGGAAGGGGGACACCACCGCTCAGCCTGGCCACCATGGCCAAGCTGGAAGGGGACTGGGGGCTCCAGTTGGCTCCAGTCCCCAGCATGCAGCCCACCAGGCTGCTCACTCACTGTGATGGAGGTCCTTGATCCTGAGCTCCCCAGGAGCAGAGGACAGCATGGGAAGGCTGCGGGAGGGCTTCAGCTTGGTCCCACAAAAGCTGTCATGCCTTTACTGATGGCTACCAGGAAAGAGTAGAGTTGAGGTAAAAGCCAGACATTTCCACCTGGGCACTGTTCTTCAGCAAAGCATCTTTCCTTGAGCAGTTCTGCTCAGGACAAGTGCCTCTCCTGCTCTTCCTTCAGTGAGGAAGCAGAGACAGCAGCACAAACACCAGCGTCTCTTCAGTTTCTGCAGGCTTCACCCCTCCCTGTCCAGGCAGTCTTTGGCCTGAGGGACCGGCACAACTACTGGAAGCATCTCGGTTGCACACAGGCTTGAGCCATGTGATAAAGCACAGATGGCTCCTTACGATGGGCAGAAGTTGGCTTCCCACCAAAGATTAGCACATCCGTCCTTTTGTGATGGCTGTGAAGTTAAACAGAGGGGGAATCTCTGCCATGGCTCAATCTCTGCCATACCCAGATTGTTCGTGCCCCTTGCATGGTGCCCCATCTCAGAGGAGCCGCACGCCTCTCGGCCACCCGGGCTGCATGGTGCTCTTGTAGCATGCAGAGACAGGACACGTCCCTTCCTTTGTCCCTTGCCCAATCTCCTGGGGACTGGCTGCTGGAGACTGGGCAAAGCTGGAGCTACCCCATTGCTTCCTGCTGATGGAAGTGCCCAGTGCACCATTAAAACTACCTGTAAAAGAGCAGCAAAAAATTAAACACCTTTAGGATGATATTTCAGATGGGTTCCTGGGCAGGAAAACTCTTGATGGGGTGAATTTTTACAGTTTCTTCTAGGAGCCTCTCACAAGAGTGTCCTGCTCTCAGGTGGCTTAACCTGGCCCACAGTTGACAGTAAGTCAACGCAGAAACCAACAACAGGAAAAAACACGCCTTTATACAGGAAAAGCCCCAGGGATTCAGGGTCTTGTTCTTCCCCGTGAGTCAGCGCCCGGCCGGTGCCCATGGGTGCAGAGGAGCAGCGCCCCATGGCCCGCAGAGCCCGCAGTCAGCAGAGGTCTCCCAGCAGACCCGAGAGCAGAGGGCCCAGAGCCCTGGGACTCCCGACAGATCTGGCTGCTGGTTTCTGATTACAGGAGCAATGTCTCAGCCTGCAGGCCACAGACCCCTCCTAGAAAGACGCTGCAACCATCAGAGCATGGGCAAGGAGCTCTGAGCCAGCTCACATCTCAGCAGCAATGACAATGTTTGTACAGCCTCCCAGGGTGCTCACTCCCCAGCCACGCCAGGACTGGACCTTTCCGTGAGCCATTCAGCTTCCTAAGCCAGCAGGAGGCTGATTCAGCAAGAAGTGAATTCCTTCGGCCATGGGGTGAGCAGACACAAGCACTGGTGCAGAAGAGGGGGCACATCCAGAAGCAGGACCTGTCCTGGTGAGCACAGCGGGGGTCGGAGCGGCCCTGCCCATGCTCCTCTCTGCGGGTGGAAACGCCAGGTAAGCACACTGCATTGCACTGGCCCATTGCTGCCCAGAAGGTTTCATGCCGTCAGACCCTGCTTGGGTTAGCCAAGGGCTGGGTAAAAACCTCAAAATATTCTTCATGCTTGTTTTGATTTGGATTTTGGTTTTGAGACGTGTTTGCTCTGGCTGCAGCCCCTCAGCCTTCACAGGGCTTTCTGCAAGGACTGCAGCGGAGGTGTCTGCAGAGAGGAGAGGGGACTACGGGGGCACAGAGGTGAACACTGGTGGGAGAAGGGTGTGGGGCTGGCACAGAAAAGCCCACCCCATTCCTCACACTGTCAGCACTGACTGGCACAGGCCCATAGGCCCATGTAGGACACGTGCTGCACCCAAACGTATGGCTCATTGTGCAGCTTCCCATTGCCAGCACACCATTACCCTTCTCGAGTAAATTTTCCTTGCCAGGAAAACTGTTCCTTGTACAGGCACAGGGAGCCTTGTTAACTTTTAATTGATCATTAATTAGCACAATAAGATAAGGACAGTGGAGCAGCAGGCATTGCCAGGAGAGATAAACAGCCTCCTGCAGCCACCAGCGCTTCGCTTGCCCACCTTTGCTTTTGCTAGTCCTGAGCAAAGGTCTGTCCCGAGGCAAACAGAGAGTCAGTCACTGGCAGCGGCCAAAGTCCTTCAGAAATGAGTGAAATTTTCAGAAAACTTCCAATCTGTTCTACTTCAGAACTGCCTGAAAGCACAAAGCCGAATCATGAGCACTTAGAAACCACCTGCTCTGCCAGCCCAGGAGTTCGCAGACCCAGAAGGGAAACAGGGCAGGGAGATTGGCAGAAGACATGCCCAGGATTTTCTTCTGCTTCTCCTTTTTCCTCTAAAAGTTGCTGAATTATCTCGAGAAACCCCTCTGGGTCAGGCAGACCCTCCTGCTGCCCAGCTCTGTCCCAGCCGAGGACGAAGCCGGCCGTCATGAGAGGCTCAGGTGGCAGCGAGCCCAGCTCGGGACGCAGGGCTGAGGGTAACTCGAGATGCAGGAGGGGACAGCGCTGCTGGGGCTGTGACCTCCAGATAAGGACATAGCCTGGGCACATTTATCTCCCCCCCCCCCCCCCGCCCCCCCTCCCATAATGGCATTGCAAGGGCAGAGCTGCCAGGAAGCCTGACTCTGCTCTCCTTACAGCTGAGAGCAGGCGAGCACCTCTGAAATACCTCCTTGTAAAAGAGCCCGTGGAAGCATCCCAGTTCAGGCCCCACCACCCAAATGCTGAGGTCCCTGTGGGTTTCCTCACCCCACATCATCCCCCAGCTGCTGGCCTCATGCCGGGGACGCTGCAGATGCCACCCCTGGCATTGCATATTTGTCTACCAGGAAGCAAAAGTACAAGAGGAAGGTTTGCCCGGGCACTTCCAACAAACAACTCGATGAGCATGAGGAAGGGATTAGGGGTGCTGAGCTGCACACGCCTATGGGTGAGTCCCCACACCCGGCACCATGACCTGTGGCCACCCCGGTGCCTGGGCCACTTCTGTCCTAGCACACCAAGCCCAGGCGCAGGCTCTGGGTTCTGCAGGCAGCCTGGATCCCGACCAGACCTCTGCTCACCTCCAATAGACCACAGGAGCTTTGCAGACTTGTTGCCCAACATGCCTGTAGAGCTAAGGAAAGTCAGCCTGAACCAACACAGTATTTTGGAACAAATGTATTTTTCCTTCACCCAGGATGCTTCAGGATACGACTGTCACAGCGTGGGAGCATTCCTGATGTCCTACAGCAATGTGTCCATTCAAACAACCTGCTGATGGTCTGCTTAGGGCACAGGAGGTGGTTTGATCGCCCACATCTGCCAAAAGAGGATGGCAGCTGTGTTTCCCACTGTTCAGGGGCATACCTTGATCTCTGTAATAGTGGCTCCCACACAGCAGGCTCATTCCTGCCTACTGATGCTAATTCACTCTGTGTTGCTTATCAGCCACCAGCTGAGAAACTCCCACTCAGGAACCCCTTCTCAGCTGAGTATTGGCCATTGCTGCTCTCTGCTTCATGCTCTAGATAACATCTCAATCCCTGAAGCTATCCAAATGTTGGCTGGACGCTGAGCAGCCTGGTTGACATTGCCGGCATCCGTTCTGCTCTGCTTCCAGCCAGCGCTGAGCCACGGTGGCCCTGTGGCAGCAGACGTGGCTCTCAACCAGCTGCTGTGATGTGTGGGTGCCTGATGTGGGCACCCACGGAGCGCTGGCACTTGTGGTGCTGGGGGGAAAACCTGGGGGGGTCGCACGGGTAAAGATAAGGAGCACCTGTGCACAAGGTGCCATTGGAGGACCAGAGGATGGAGGGTGACCGCCTGTGATGGGCGATGAGAATTTAACTCACCGTGCATTCCCTGACCCCTTCGCCATATCCCAGCTCACCGCCAGTGGAGCACGTCCTGCACAGCAGCTTTGGCTGAGGTGAGCATGAGATGACGACCTCTGACAGAGCGGGGACCTCAGCTCAAGCTGCCACTGCACCTTGATGAACTAACACCAGCCAAAACCCCAAGGCGCGTTTTTGGTATAATCTACTTCATTTAGGGTGTGAGCATAAGTTAGTGTTCTCAGGCTGAAACACCAAACGCACCTTACCCACTGTCATCCCATCGGACCACAGGCCAGCTCAGGTGTGATGCTGCAAGAGTCACAAAAAAACACCTTTGGACTGATTTGAACCTGTCCACAAAAGGCAAAACCAGGTTTGTTAAATAGTCTGGAAAATCCAACTTTGGTTACTTCATCAGCAGCTGTTTGCCAAATCTTTTGTACATACAAAACCAAACCCCCCAGCTGTGTGACACTGCAAGGGTCAGACTTGGACCCTGATCCTAAACTTTTCATAATGAACTTGCTTAGAACAAAGAACTTTTTGCTGTGGGTTTAAACGTGCATGTTCCTCTTTCCACTTTTTCTTCTTTAAAAAGAAAGGAACAGAGAAGGGAATTTGTGGTTTAGGGTTTGGGCTTTTTGTTGCTGTTGTTGAGAACAAACAAAACCAGATTATCATTCCAGCTTGGAAAATAAATTATTTCCTGTTTGAATTTTATTTGCCTTTTCAAGTGACCCTTTTCTTTTTACTTTTTAATAATAATAATAAAAAAAACAACCTCCACCTTTTGCTGTTCTCTAATCAGTGAAAAAAAAAAAAAAAAAAAAAAAGGCAATTCATAGCAAAGTGCTGATTAGCAGAAGTTATTCTTACCTGTTCTGAAATGACTTCTCCCTGGTTATTTATGCAAATTCAACACACTGACCCTCACCCCTACCAACTAAGCCTCTCTCCTTGAATATCCCAGGAAGGGAAGGGTGACTTCTGAGTCATTTGCAAGTGCCACGTTGTATTTCAGAGCACTGCCAGCAGCAGTGGATTCATCTGCAAAGCCTGCATCCCCGAAGATGCAGAAGAGCTCTGCAATAAACCCGATATCCCACTGCTGGGCAAACCCTGCCCACTGGAACCTTGCCCACAGAGCCTGGCCACCGCACAGCTCATGTGCCTCTGCAGAGCGACCCAGAAGAGGCCAGGGAGCCTCCTAGGAGGGACGGCTATGCACTGACCTCGCCTTGTGCGCACAGGCTCTGCCAGCTTTCCTCCCTAATTCAACATGAAGCTAGTTTAGGATTTACAGCATCAAAAACTGCTTTTTACTGACACAACAGGAGCTCAATTAGCCGCTGCAGGTCTCCGTGTCATGCCCTCTGGGACCAGGCTCACGAACCCGGTGGCTTTATGAGCTTTTTCCTGCTCTCAGGTCGACTGCGCTGCAAAGGACCGGGTGCACCTGCGCTCCGCGTGGAGATGGGAGCCGTGCCTTCTGCACCGGGAATTACTCAACACAAACACCGTACTTGTACTCGAAATAAATCGACATTTAATATCTTACAATTACGTTAAAAGTTCTTTGAACAGTATTTTACAGATCAGCAGAGACATGACACGGTTTTGGTGAGGCTGCACGTATGTATGAGGATGGCCTGAAGGAACCTCCGACTTCCTTCTTTTCATTTCCAGAAAGAATCAGAGGTCAAAAAATGAGCCAGGATTACGAGTCCCTAGAGCCTGTGCTTGTTTTTCCTCCCCAGTGTGTGGAAACTCTCTTCTCTAGTATTTCTGTAGGGCCAGCTGAAACCAAAGAGGTTTATATCATTAACAGCAGCAGGGATATATTTAGCCACGGATATCAAGATCACAAATAGAAGTGTTTTGACAGGATAAGGTGCTATTTTAATGTATTGAACAACAACAAAAAATAAAACTGCTGTCAAATTTCAGCCCCGTTTGAAACGATGCACACAAACCTGTCTGGGAATTAAGTCAGTGGGAAAACTTTTTCCAGGTGGGTGGAAAGAGCTATTCAAATCTGTTTCTGATCCCTTGAGCTTACTGGACTTAGTGATGTGCAGGAGAGATGCCCAGCAGTGACCTCAGCATGCTTTTCCACATCACCCAGCAGTGGCTTGGTGTCCCTACTGTGAGCAAGGTCACAGCTCCATGTAGGAGAGGAGGGGTGCTCCCAGAGTCGCTGCAGGGCCAGGGAAGGGGGGTCCTTGCCTGCAGTCCAAGCTGGATTTGCACCACACAGTGGGGCCACAGCACCTGCACACCTTCCAGCGATGCCTGGCCTTGCGTGACTTTCCTGGGAGTCCACAAGGCAACACCTTCCTTGGGATGGCCTATTCAGGTAGGAGGATGAAGCACAAAGGCCTCGGGAGCACATTCCTGTCTCACTCCCTGGCCAGCAGCAGAAGTTGCATCCCGAGCAGCTGAGGATGGGCAGAGCCAGCTGGCACCTTCCCAACCCCAGATGTTTGCCAGCTGTGCCCAGGCAACAGCAGAGGCAGGGAGGCAGGAATCAGGTCCAGCAAACAGCAGGGCCAGGATCAGCAGTCCCACCAGAGGGATCCCCAAAACCCTTCCAGCAGGGAAGTGGAGGAATACAGCAAACAAGTCTGGCCCATGCTCCTCCAAGGCAACTGAAGTGCCCGGGGGCTCTGGCCCTTTCCCTGGCAGATTCAACCTTCAGCGTGGTCACCACCAAGGGGACCCTGCTGCTGTGCCAACAGCCCTTGGGGCAGAGCCCAGCCTCGTTCTAACTAGTGCTAAGAGCTGGCCAAGCCCCATTTTCTGGAGGAGCAAGGAACCCAGATGGAGCTGATCTCACCATGGCCGAGCCCTGCAGCCCCAGCAGCACGGAGGGTCCCTTCCAGATGCATCCCAGGGAGCAAATCCTCGGCATTAGGATCCTTGTACCCTGCAGCAGGCAGCTTGCTCTTCTGCCAGCCATCATTAGTGCAATGACCAGCAACTAAATGAGAAACCCTGAGGGCTATGAAACCAGGCAAGGCTTTTCCAGCCTCATTTATTGCTCCTGGGGTCAGAATACCTCTAAATACACTCAACTATTGCACCTTTCTGTACCTACAGCCTTGCAGAGAGAAGGAAGAGGGGGGGTAAAACCTCTCTTTGCAGAGAAGAAGGGATCTCAAATACTATCATTGCTTGCAAGTGTCAATAGTGTTTTTGGTGCTGGGTTCTCCTCTACCAAAGCTACCCAGTCAGGTGAGCTTAAGGCAATCCTAGTGGCTTTCCCAGTACCTCCCTCTCTCCTGAGTGTGAGCAAGGTTCCTGCTCTATCTCAAGCAACTATTGAGCGTTCAGCCTCTGGGATGTCTCTTGCATTCAGTGCTGGTGAGCAGGACGCAAGAACACAGCCTGAACAGGGAGTCCTTCTTCTCGGATGAACTCTGAAATTCTGCAGAAATTGGAAGTTCATCTCCTGCAGCTCCTGGATTTACAGCAAACACACAGACGCACAACAAGCCACCCATGCCCTGGAACGGCCTATTGCACTGGATTCACTGGGACACAAGCAGCAGTCTACAACCCTTGCTGGGCTCTTTTTGGCCCCAGCTGGGTTGTTCTGCTTTGTGCTGTTTCTCTTCAAGGCACCCATCGCTCGTAATTTAAAGCAAACCCTGAGAAAACCTGTCCCTATCCCCAAAGAACTATCCCAAGCATCTCTGACTTGTTACAGGTGAAAAGTCATCAGGACATAGTTGGGGTGGTCAAATCCACATGCACAGAAGGCCAGCTACCCCCATGGACATCCACGTCCCAGAACGCGTCCCCCGCCCCCCATACCAGCTTGCCCAAGATCACAATGGCCTTGCAGTCACTGTCAAGTACAGCCACAGCACCATTTGCTGGCAGGAAAATGTCACTGTCCTTGCCTCTCCCTCTTGGTCCCAATGTTGGCAGTCTGCTGAACCAGCTGGAGATCTCAAGGAACCACTTTCCTCCCAAGGAATCCTGAGAAGTACCAGAGCCTGACACCAACACCCCCATTTCCAAAGGATGGGCCAAGCCCAGACCAGGAGCAGCTCAGTCACCACGCAAACACTTCAGACTGCAGGATGTCTTGGGCAAGAATGGCTGGGTATCCAGCCCTAACGGGACAGTCAGCTTCCCTTTCCCGCGGCTATTTCAGTGTTGGATGTGAGTGTGGTCTTGAGAGGGCACGGTTCTTCTACGGCAGTGCTCCACTGAAGGTGGAAATGGGTAAACACAGGAGAGAATGGAACTCGGAGGGGTCCTGGGAAGTTGAAGAGGACCTGCTCAGTGCAAGGGGATCGCTGTCCCGGGGTTTGTAGCACACAGAGATCTCACACCTGCAAGGGAATGAAAAGAAACCAAGATGTAAACAAGGTGTGTGGCTGAGAACCAGGGTCTTGGGGTGCTGCAGAAACTTTGCAAACAAACAGGAATCAGTGCAATCTTTAATCAGTGCAGGACTGAAGTTGGAGTGCCCAGAGTTCAGGTGCTATGTGCTAGCTCTGATTGGGATCTAGAGGAGAAATACAGGGCATTTTCTGAAACTCATTAGGGAAAATGAGAACTCTTGCATCCCCCCTCTTATGGAGAAGTGGCAATAGCTCCTGTTGCATTTCTTGCACTAAACTATCACATTAATCCCTTGCACAGCAAAGTTAAGCTCCTAAAGAAAGTTCCTATTTAAGAAATTTAAGTAACATCTGAAATCTCTTTCCATTTTAGGCAGCATAACTTTGCAGAGCTCTGTTCCCCCTGAGGGAGAAATTAGAATGCTTGCATGTTTTTAAGACCAGTGGATCTGCTGGTTGGATCTCTTTGTGCCCACAGAAACATGTTGCCTCCAGTGAGTTTCCAAATCCCATCCTCAGCGAGCCAGGTTGGTGCCCTGGGGACACAACTGATTGGTGAACAATCAAACGAACAATTCTTGCTCCATCTACCCCAGTCTCACCCATGAAGATCATGGGGTCCTTTTGCAATGGTTATGTTAAAGGTGATGGAGGATCCCGATGAGGTTTAGAAGCTGAAGGCTCTGCTCATACACTCAGTGCTCTCCAGGTACCTCATTTACTTTACATGACTTTCCTCTGTCTTGTTGAACGATCTGTCTTCATGGAGTTGAACAGCTGACTGGGGACCAACATTTAAACAGTGGCAGTCATAAAAGGTGAAATACTGCTGGGATCGGAGCAGGACCAGCCATCCCACCTGAGCTCAGCTACACTACAGAGCCTGAAGCTACGACACGCCACCTTGGGCATCTGGCATAAACACACCATGGTGCTCAGGACCTTGTCCCCCTCTTGGCCACCTGTACGTTGAGGATAAGTCCTTACGCAGAGGATGCACCTTTCTGGGAGTGCTGACTGCATCAGGCAGCCTGCCATGTTGCAGATCTTACCTGGTCACACTCTGCAGGATCTTCTGCTCATCCTGGTCCAGGCACACGGCAAAGGAGGACTGGACACCAATAATCTGGACTTTGTCTACTTTTATCTGGGACACGCTGAGCTGCTGATAGAAAGAGAGTGCAAGTGAAGGAGCTGCCTGGCTCTCCACATTACCCCTGTGCAGGGCACCCCAAAACTGGTGGCCAACTGGATCCCCCAAGGAGTTACTGACTGCTCCCCAGGTCTCAAACTCCACCTCCTGCCCCATCTCCCTCGCAGCTGAGCCAGGCTGACCTCTTGTTACCAAATGTAAAAGCACTATGACTTGAGTTACCTGATTGAAACTTTTTTTGGATTTGGAGTTTTGCCTTTTAACCACCTCTGTCATGGTCAAGTTGAGACACTCTGTCTTTGAGGCTGTAACAAAAAGCAAATTTATCACTCAAGGCTTCTGGTGGGAACCCAGGCGGTCCCTCTGCCCATCAAAGCATCCCAGAGCCAGTGGCTCCCAGCAGGACCCCACTTCCAGGGAAACACAGCATGACTGTGGCTTTCCCTCACCCATGAGAACCCACATGGTAAGAAAGCAATCAGACAGAGGTAATCTTCCAAACATAGCAGCAAAGAGCATTTAGCTATCTTAGCAACTAAACATGAGAAAAGCCATTGCCCCATCATGATGAGGAAATTCTAGCTCTCCCTCTGTGGCCCTTCCTACGCCCCCCCTGGAGATGCTTTTTCATGCCTGGAATTACAGTGACATCCTGTGGTCAAACTGCTGAGTGTAAAAACTGACAGAGACAAGCAGGAGACTGGGTTTCTCCTGTAAGGAAGGAGGTTCACGAAGGGGAAGCTTTTCCCTAGAGTGGGAGCTTCTCCCCATGCCCTGAAACAAACCCACCACACTGGCAGTGCAAGTGAAGCTCCTGAACTAGCACAGGAACACCCAACTCAAAATACACAGAGATGATGAGCAATTAAATCCTGCTGGAGTTCTCCCAAGGTTGTCTGCATGGCTTCATGGATGGGGCACCAAGAGGAGGGATAGAAGTTTAGGCTGAGCTCCACGGGGCACGCAGGAACTATTTGGTAGCCTATTTGGTAGATCACCCATTTGCCCTGACTGCTCTGCTCACAGATATACATCTGCTGCACACAAAGTGCACGAAGAAAGAGGAATTTAAAAAAATCCTCAGTTTATTCAGAAGTGGGTGTCTGATTGCTAGAACAGCAGAGCTCAAGCAAGAATAAACAGATATTGCTTCTAAATCAGCACACTAAGAGACTAAAGCCTTGCTGCCTTTAAAAGGCTCAAAGCTTTATTCATAGTCCGTTGGGAACCAGAACAACAAAAAAGAAATGATGAAACAAACCCACGTGGCAGGCATCTATCTCCGAGTGCAGGAAGGAAACCAAGCTGCAGCAGCAGCCCTGCGAGTGCCTGCTGACAGCTGGCTGCAGGGCACAGCCGCAGTGGTAGGACAGGCATCCCCTCCCTAAGTCTGGCTTGATTTAGCAATAGACTCCTCTCTGATGGACAACACAACACAACAAAAGATTTCCCAGCTGGAAGCTTCAGGGTAATGAGAAACCAAATGTCCTTCAACCCTGGCGTGGCACTAAGGAGAGCCAAGGAGAACAGGATCTTATGCCCCAGGGAACACCGGGCATCTCCCACATATTTTGTGCATGCACACATTCCCACTGTGCTCTGGCTGGAAGATCCAGCGTGGCTCTCATCCATCCTCTGGCTCTGTCTGTCCCTCCCATTGCTTCCTACACAAAGCCACAATGACCAGCTCTACCCACCTAGCTCTTCGTACTTCTTGCAGGCTTTGCTGAGGTTGACGGACGTGCAGACCTTCTCAACATCGTTCCAGTGACTTCTTCCACTGACAGCTGTCTGCAGGGACCAACCGAAGCCCGTGAGATGCCATGCTCCAGGCTGCCACCCTACCTCCCAACCCAACCCTTTGGCTAGGCTAGCCCTGATCTGGAGCTGCACAGACGAGGTTGAGCAGGCATTAAAACTCTTTTAACCTTAGCATTACAAAAAATTGTCCAGAGTTAACATTAAATAATTGCAGAGGGAACAAAAAAAAAAAAAAAAAAAAAAAAAAAGACTGCTGTGATCAGCAAGAGATTGCTCCCTGGAAACCAAGTCTACCAGTGTAAACTGGCCGCCAGTACAGGTCCAGTCTGTGGGAGCTGGCTGCACATTCCCTGTTTTACTGGGCTTCTCAGGATTGGAAAGCCACCCCCAATTAGCCAGTAAGTAGACAATTAGCTTGATTTTGGCTCCCCCAGGCTTGGATTAGGACTCCTTCAGCACACTCTCAGTGTCTGTCTCTGCCAGCCCCAGCCAAGACACGTTTGGGCAGCACTTAACTGGTTTTCTGTCACATTTGTCCTTGCACAAGTCCCAGGCACTCACCTTGCTGTAGGCGATCTGTAGTGTTAGTGGGATTGCTTCTCTGTCTCCATCTATGCCCAGCCTTTTGCTGCCCGGACCTGCACAAAGCAAGGAGCAAATGTCACTTGGTGGACTTTTGTCCCCAGTTTTCAGAGGGCAACTGATACAGCAGCTCACTCGGTACCTATAGGAAGGGAAAAATCCTGGTTTGCTGAACACAGCTGCAGAGCAAAGAAGAAAAGGGTGGCTTAAAAGCTGCCAGAAAGCAATTATTCTAGTGCAGAAGTTACAGCACAAAGCACAACAAACAGCTCTGCAAACTGAAAGCGGTGCTGGCTAAGCCAGTGCAGCAGGGTCAGTGCTCCAGGGAAAACACAAAGCAATAAAAGGCTGCATTGCTAACCCAGCTCCTGTTTTTCAGGGCATATTTGTGCCCACATTAAATTAGCCTTGAAATACTGTGCCCGACACTTACTAACTTTTTTTCCTGGATAATCTTTTGCAGATGTTACGTAGCGTGCTGCCAGACAACCAAAGGAAAACTCAAAGTCAGAAAAGATTGGTGGTTCCATGAGTTATTGGGAAGAGGTCCTGGCCAAGTCTGTATTTTGGGACAGTAGGGTGGTGACACTTTATGTGGAGGATATTTTATGAGCTCTGTTCAGAAAGACAAGGCGAGCTCACAGAAAAGCAGCTGGTTAACAATATCAAGCAGGGTGTTTGAATGCAGTGCGTTGGTTGGCCATGAGATGTCTCTGCGAGCTGCACCAGGCGCCGAGCGGTCCTCGGTACCCACAAGAGAGCTGAAGACCACGCTGCAAGCAGATGCTTCTGTCATCACTTCTATCTCTAATAATTTTATAAATTTCTAGTTTAAAAGTGCATGATCTTCCTTGCAGGAAGGCTCCAAGCACACTCACAAACATTGTTTTGCCCAGTAATCTAAGGAAATGGAATGAGGGATAAATGATGCTCTTGGACAAAGCATAAACAACAAAGCATGAAAAAGATGAAGAGCTGCACTTGGGCAGGTGCTGATGAGCAGAAAAAAAAATAAAAAAATAAAAAAAAAAAAAGGCTTGAAATTGCTTTACAGCTATTACACCTGGAGAGTTAGCAGAAGTAAAAGAGCAAGGCACTGCCACAGCTTCGCTCCTGAAGAGGAGAGCAAGAACCTTGATGGTTCAACTCCAAATTTGTGAAAACACATCTGCATCTTTGCTCACATTGCACCCTGGGCTCAGACCCCTCTTGCAGCCCATTTGTGGTGCCAAAGCCCCTGGGCACGCTCCCTCCAGCCCCCCAGCAGTCCTTGCCCACCGCGGCAGTTTGCAGACTCCCACCCTGAGGCTGCAGCAGTGCACGGGACACGATTACAGACCTGAAGCCTTGATGGCCCGTGTGGCTGCTGAGTGGCCCAGCTCGAGGGAGTGGATGAAGACTTCGGTCATCTTTTCCCCCCCTATGAAGGTGAGCTGCCAGGGGGAGAAGAGGAGAGATGAAGGAGATGTGGTGGTGAGGAGACCTCACAGGGCCATGGAGCTGGAGGATGCAACCTGCCCCCCTTGCTCCTTTCTGCAGAAAACAGGTCAGTTTGGGCAAATCCTCTGAGCTTTCAAAATACACTTTTCAACCACTGCCTTGGGTGGCACTCACCTCTAGCTACACTTCAGGCCGTTTTAACAGACCACCAGCAAGTGGGCCGCCAAAGCCACCACTGCCGAAGTGGTGCAAGTGAAACCTTTCCCTCTGGGCACAGAGCAGGTATGGAGAATGGGCCTTGTGGAGGGGCTTGGGTGGAAAGTAGGCACCAGAGGGACTTCCAGCAACGTGAATGGCCTGCCAGGACTGCCAGGAGGCCCTCTTGCATCGTGGAGAAAGGTGTTGGGATGGAAAACTGCTTGTGTGAGTTAAAAACTGGGCAGGACCTGCACCCTCAATCCCTGAGCCAGAAGCACCAGCCAAAGCGCTGTGAGCTCACGTGCAAAGGTCCCTGGGTGAATACGAGGAGACCAAGCTCGGCCTCACCAGCACAAGGTGGCTGTGCCATAGCCATATCCTCTCCCCAGGCAGGCCGTGTGTTGGAGGCACAGGCAGAAGACCCCTTTCCCAGTGCTGAGACGGTGCTGAGCCCCTTTGCCTACCTCCGTCTGGTAGAGCTGCAGCAGGACGGGGCGCGTGGCGAAGCGGCAGTAGTAGAGGATCATGTCGGCCAGGATGGGCAGCTGCTGCCGCGAGTTCCCCTGGGGCTCGGCCTCCGGCTTGGCAGACTGCGGCGAGGGGCGAGTCACAACCCTGACGGGGTTTATGGCACCCACAGCCCAACACCACCAACTGCCCATCCCACTCCCCTGGGGATGGAAGCCCTCCTCCTGGCCACCACAGGCACCATCTCCATCCCCAACCCATGTCCACAGAGCACAGCCTGCTGTACAGGTTCAGGCCACCGCGTGGTGGCCCAGCACTAAGCAGATGGGGCTGTGGGGACAGGGGGACACCAGGAAGGGGGACACCAGGCCCTACCACACGATACACACGTACCTGACACAGGACGTCCGTGGGCAGGTTCATCAGCCCAAGAACGTTCCGCTCGTACCATGGGTCCAACATGCCGATGTAGTGGGAGATGTCGTTGGTGCTGCTCTCCACCCCAGACAAGGTGGACTCCTGAAACCAGACACAGAGGGGTCACTCTGGGCTCCCCAAGCTCCTCTCCCATCGCCTGGGGCTGGTGGAGGAGCCCCCAGTGCTCCCCCTGCCTGGCCTGCTGGTGGGATGAGCAGAGTGCTGGTGGCACCACAAGCCCAGCAGCGGGCAGGACACCTACTGCCTGTGCCGAAGCCCGGAGCTGCAGGTCCCCTGGGGACGGGGGAGGATGTGTCAGCGGGGCTGCTGGAGCCAGGCAGCTCCTCTTCACGGGGATGTAGAAGAATTGCAGCTTGAAGTACCTTGTCAGTGTGGGGCAGGTGCTCTCCTTCAGCCTAGGACAACATGGGAGAGGGCTGGGTGAGCAAAGTCCTCTGGCACATCCCAGCATGGCAGGACGTGATGTGCAGAATTAGACCCCAGTGGCACCTGGAGGATCCTGTCCCCTCGCAGAGCAAGGCAGCGATGGAAGGAACACGAAAGCGCATGGCACGTGGACAAGCACACCCCTGTGCCTGGCTGACTTAACGGCAGTGCCACCCGGCAGTAAGCGTCCCCATCACTTCCACCTCCAGACAAGGGCAGCCGGATGTCCCCTGCCACATCTCAGCACTGGGGAGCCCTGCTCGAAGGCAGCAGCCACCCCAAAGCCGGGACTCTGGTGACCCCACCAGTGGGACACCAAGGGCTGAACAGCTGCAGCCAGGTCCCCGTGCCACCCAGCTCACCTGAGGTTGCTGTAGGCTCGTGCCACTTTCCCTGAGATGCGGTCGGAGCCGAAGACCACCACGCGCAGGGTGGACACCTTGGCGTCCTCGTCGTAGCTGAGGAAAGGCCGTCGGGGCAGGCTGAGGAGCCGCGGGACGTGCAGCACCTGCAGCCGCTGGCTCAGGACGTGCTGCGGCAGTGAGTGAGAGCGCCGGGAGCGCGCCGGCACACGGTGCTTGGCCTGGGGGTGGCACAGGCTCTCGGCACGGCGCAGCGGGAGCGAGCCCGTGTCAGGGCAGCCCTTCAGGTCCCTCCTCAGGACCAGCTGGCTTTTGCTTTTGAACAGTTTGTAGATCTTGTTGGTCAGCGTGTGTCTGTATTTGTGGTGGGGCTTCTCCACCTTCAGCTCCGGCCGCCCAGCCATGTCCAGAGAGCTCTCGTCACTGTCCTCGGCATACCCACTGTCCATGCAGTCCTTCAGGCTGGAGACAAAAGACCGCAAGGACTTTCTGGAGACCACCGTCAGCTCTGAGATGGAGTCCTTGGAAGCGGTGAAGAGGGACATGCGTGAGTGCTTAGGTCCCTCTTCTGCCAGTGCTGAGTACATGGAGTCTTTGGAAATGGTGGAAATGGGGGAAAGCAGCGAGTCCCGCTCTGGGGAACAGCCGTCTGTTTCCACGTCCTCTTCTTCCTCCTCCTCCTCCTCATCCTCCTCGTTCTCCGAGGCCACGGGCTCGACAACGTTGCACTCCTTGCTGAGGACATCATTGAGGACGTCTGAAAGGCACAGGAGGAAGATCAGGTCTGGCACGGACTCTGTTGGAAACTGGAGACTGCAGACAACGACCTTCCTGCAGCATGGCCAACACTCTTTAATCCCACATGGATTCAAACCAAGGGCCAAAAACCTACCCCTGAGCATTTTCAGATTTTCCTAACATGCTTATATTTGATGACAAAACAAAACTTGTCTGAGGTCAGGTTCTGTTTGGGTTCTTAAAATGCAAACAGTGGCTGGGGCTTTGCTTCCTTCCCATGCAGATTTCCCAGTGCACCCCAAATCCAGCCTGGGTTTAACCAGAGAGCAGAAGAGAGGCAAGGGGCTTAGCTGCTTTGATAGTCAAAGCCCAAATGAATGCAGCAGAGCCCAAGCCAGAGAGCAGGTTCAGCTTGCTGGGGCCAGTGGGCAACAGATGCTCAACTTTCCTGGGACCAGAAGAGGTCTTCCAGGAATGGGGAAGCCAGAGAGAGCAGCTCAGCAGAAGGGGAAGACACACTTCCCCTGCAAAACTGCTGCGGTTGGGCTGAGAGCACGGCAAAACCTCCTGCCCGGCCAGAACCCCCTCCTTGGGCACCCCAGAGAGCTGCAACATCCAAGGGGTCTCGGGACGCAAAGCCCCTCCGCAGGGAGACTTTTTGTCACATTTTACTCCTCGCAGGGGAGCTTCCTACCGGGGGATGGGGCCCCTCTCTGCTTACCGAAGTTATCCTGGTCCCAGCTGTAAGTGTAGCAGCGGGCGGCGGGGATGGGGATGGGCTGGAGCCTGCGGGGCTGAGCATCCCCTGGGGAGAGAGGAGAGCAGTCAGCCTGCGGGGACGCTCCCCGTGATGCGAGCACAGCACAGGAGCCCTGCAGCAGTCCCGGGGGAGATGCTGCCCACCCCGGCAGCTGATCTGGGCAGCCCAGGTCATGCCGAGCAGCACGCTGTCGCTGTCCCATGCAGTCACGCAGCGGGGACACGGGGATGTTTCACACCTCTAAGAGCCACCGGCAGACATCGCTGCTACAGCCAGTTTCTGATTGAATGTTCTCCTCTCACCCACAAAGGCTGGAGATGGCTTTTGTTGTTGTTTTAATGAAAGATGAAAAAAAAAATCTGGCTCATCACGTGGTTATGAAATAGGGCCTGGGCTTTTTTTTTTTTTTTTTCTTTCCCCTCTTACTGCTGCGCTAGGTCTCAGCTTTGCACAAAACAGGATTTCGCACTTCAAAGCGCAGCTCCCAGCGCAGGGGAGCCCACAGCTGGTGCCGAGCTGGCACCAAACCCAGCGGCAAGGGGGGCGCGGGGGCTTCTCACCCGCGATGGCAGGAAGGGCGGCCGCCCCGGCGAGGTCCCGCAGCACGCACTGCAGCCGCTCCCGGGCCAGCGCGGGGTCGCTGCTGGCGGCCGCGATCTCCTGGGCTTCGGCGGCACTGGCGTAGACCTCGGAGAGCTCCTCCAGCGGCTTGGCCTGGGGCGGGCAGAGCAGAGGCAGAGATGGAGGGGGCACCTCCAGGGAGGGGAGCATGGGTCTTTGGGGAAGGTCACCGAGTCTAAATCACTAAGTCTCTCTCTCTCTGCTACCCACTCAAATTCCTCCAAATCTTATGCAGATGAAAAAAAATAAAAAATAGAACAGGAAGTTCCAGTGGGAAGGGACCGACAAAGATCGCCGAAGCTACAGACTGCTTTGGGGCAGACTCAGAGTTAACACTTGCCATTAAGAGCATCATCCAGATACCTCTTACACACAGCCAGGCACGGGGCATCAATCTCTAGGAAGCCTGCTGCAGTGTCTGACCCTCTCGGTAAAGCAGTTTTTCCTGCTGTCTTGAAACCTCCCCTGATGCAGCTTTGAGCCCTTCCCGTGCCTCCTCTCACTAAAAGCCAGGGGGAAAGAACGAGCACCTCCCTCTTCGCTTCACACGCTCTGGAACACACCTAAAGGGTTTTACCGCAAGCGTTCACCTCCCACAGACACCAAAACCAAGTGTTTCTCTGGTCAAAGCAGGGTTTTGCTGCATTTCAGCCAAGGGGGGAGGTTCTTTCTCTCCCCAATTAGGGCCAGGAAAACAAAACTGGAGCCTAGACCCGAGGTCTACCCCAAGAAGAGAAGGGAAAGGCCGTGCCCACCTTCAGGAGGCGGTGCAGGCTGCCCAGGTCGCAGCGGGTGCCGAAGGTGGCCTGGTAGAGGTGCTCCAGCAGCAGGACGAGCGTGGCGTGCCGCGGGGGCTCCGTGCTGCTCAGCTTCTCGGCGATGGAGAGGAACTCGCTCTGCACCTCGGAGCGGTTCAGCAGCAGCACAGTCCTGGGGACACGGGGACGGCGGTCAGGGGGGCGGCCAGGCTGCTGGCGGCACCGCGCCCTGCAGACATTCACGCTAGATGGCAGCGTCCCCTCGGATCAGCTGCAGCTGGGGCGGCGCCGGGGTGCCAGAGCCCCGCGGCTGGGCACAGGGAAGGGTGGGCATCCTCCGTCCTGCTGCTGCGTGCAGCCCTGGCACCACCTCTCCTGCCGTTATCTGCAATATCGCCAGCCCGACGGTTGCTTGGTCAGCCCTGGAAGGGCTCCAGCCCAGCTGCTGGTCAACCTAAGTGGACATCCAGCACACATGATGAAGGAGGTGGGAGCAGAAAATGCGAGGGGCCCCCAAAATATCTTCCCTTTCAGGGTGAACCTCGGAGCATCCCTGCTGAGCTTTAAGGTGCTGCGAAGCTTTAAGCTATCTGAAGGACTGCAGCAGTGAGATAGTGCAGGTACCAGCCACGATGTTCTTGTAAGAGCTTCTGGAGGAAAACACGTGAGGCTGGGAGGCTTCAGGGGAAGCCCTTCCACCCAGAGCTCACCTCCTCCTGCTCTGCTGCCCCCAAGGCTGCCCACTCTGCCCTTGCTGGAGACCAGAGCCACAGCCTTCACCTGCAAAGGGAATTTTGCTCTGGATGGCCACACCAACACCAGCAGGCTTTAAATTCCCAAGCCCGTAGGCTGGAGAGCACACAGACATGTGCTTGGGTTTATAGACACTAACAGCGCTCCTAACTGAGTGAACACAGCTCTGAATTAAGGATGGGCTCAGTTGTGTTTGGTTCTAGAAAGCTCAGGCAGAGGGCCCAAGCTTTCAAAAAAAAACCCGAGGTTCAGCTTGCGTGCAGCTTTGTGCCAGGTTTTCAGGGTTTTATGCAAATACAGCCACCTCGCTGCAAGCCACGGGTGCCTGCACTCATGCTGGTACAGAGCGGGGCAGCTGGACTGGGAAAGCAGCACAGCAGCACCAGCACGGCTGGGCGGGATGCTGGCACAGACCCAGAGCTGTGCCAAGTGCGTGGAGAAGCCAGAGCAGCAGGAGAGCCGTCCTGCCCCGAGCAGAGGTGGCCGTGCAAGCAGTGGCCCTGCAGGGCGAGCACACACTGCCAGGGCTCATTTTCCTATTTACAAATGAGGTGCCCTGGCAGGAAGAAAGGTTCAGCCCTCAAGTAAGGTGCAAAGTGTGTCTGAACCCACAAGCCTTGAACTGCAATGGGATGGGCTTGCTCCTGCCTCGCCTCAGGCTGGTGGCTCCAGCCTCTGCCTTCCCTACCTGTTTGCACCCAGATCTGCATCCCCGCTCGGTGATAACCAACATTTGATGCCCACAGACCCTCACAGCTGTGGAAATGCCACCGTCACTCTCCCCAGCCCTTCCTGCAGTTCAGCTCTGCTCTCCAGCTCTTCCACCCAGTGCCCTCCACTATTCTGGGGATGCTGCTTGCTGCAGCCCTGCTGCTGCTCCTCAAGTGCTGCAGCAAAAGTAGCACAGAACAGCGGAGATATGGCAGAGCGAGGCCAGCAGTGCCTGACTTACACAGTGGAGCTCTGGTAGTTCTTCACGGGCAGCCCCTGCTCCGTCCTCACCAGCCTCTGGAAGGAAATCCCTGGGGGAAGAGAGCAGAGGACGTGAGCGATGGGGGCAGCACAGGCTGCCCTGCCTCATGAGCATGTCGATGTTGTCTCCTGAAGCTGTCCTGACCCAGCTGAGCTGTAGCCTGGAGCAGGAACAGCAGCACCAAAAGCCCCGGTGGGGACAAGGCACGGCCAGCGTGCGAGGGGGATGAGCCCAGGAGCAAGGAGAGGAACCAGAGGTCTGGATGGCAGAGCTGCTCTGTCCCCAGCCCCTTCTGCCCCACCGCTGATGTGGGATCTGGTTTGGATCACGCCAGTGATATTTAGCAGCTTCTGCCACTTGCTTTAGCCTCTCCACATCCTGGATGTCACTTACAGACAGCAGCCCCAGAGCAGCACCCACTGGCGGGGGCAGCCCCCACAGGGATCCCTGCTGGCCCCTCTGCATTCACTGCTCCTGTGAGACATCAGCCCAGTTTGCAGATAAAAGCTATTGCATTCCTGGCAAATATTGACAGCAGCTCGTTCTCAGTTAATATTTACTCCCAGCTCAATAAAAAACTGTTGCTTCAACCTCACGGCAGGTCACCGAGGCTGTGCATGATGTCCCGGCCAGCCTTCCAGCACAGGACCTGTTTTCACTGTTCTTGGCTCCAGTGGGGCCAGAGGCCACGGTGAGGGGTGGCTGTGGGCTCCCCAGCCCCGCACACCAACACCTCCCACGCAGCATCTTTTGGCAGAGGCGGGGGAATCCCGTTTGTTTGTAGGAGGGGAAAAGCCTTCAGACCAAAGTCCCCAGCTCTGCAGCCCTGGGCACCAGTGACAGCACAAGAGCAGGATGTAGCAACATCCCCAGTGCTGGGGCTTTCCCAGAGGCCTTTCAAACAGGGCCTGAACCGATGTCACAGCAATAAGTGACCAGGAAGGAGCTGGGGAAGTCCGTGGCTGCAGCAGCATGGGATGAGCATCCCCACGCCCACACCAGCCCTGCAGCTGCGAGCTGGAGGCTGGGCACAGCACGGTGACCCAGGCAGACCTCCCGTGGTGGCTGGGGTCTGCTTAGAAACTTGCAAAGAGAGGTTTAATGGAGGGCGCCCATCCCTATCTCCCCTTGGCTCATTAAAAGATTAACCCATGAAGACAACGTACCCCTTGTGGCTTTGCACGGACAGGGACCTTGCATTTGTTCCCATCGGGGCTCTCCAAACCAGCTGCCTGGTTCGAGGGCATGGGGAAGTATCACTGGGCTCAGCCCCTGTGCCCATCTGCGCCTTCCCCAGCCCTGCTCAGAGCAGGTCACGGCCCCGTGCAGGATTAAACGGGGCTGAAATCTGCTCTGTGCAATAACAGCTCCCCACGAGCCACGGAAAGACGTGCAGATTAGGAGAAAAGGCTTTTGAGAAATAATTGGAAGAGCTGCTCCATTGGGAACAACAGGACATCTACAAGGGGCGCTTAATTAAGAGGAGCGCTGCTGCCGCCGACAGATGTGCCCAAAGCCGCATCACAAGGCAGCGTCTCAGCTGCAAGGACACAGCCGGGGAGTCGGCAGCCCTATGGAAACCTCCACACCACGGCAGGCTCAAAGGCTCCTGCCACCTTGATGCCGATGAATGGCCCCACTGTTATCACCCCAGCTGCGCCGCTGAGCATCTCGAGCAAAGGCCAGGGCTCGGCGGAAGCAGGCGGCACGTGCTTGGCTGCGCAGAAGACCCACCAGACTGAAAGGCAGCCAGCTGCCAGCTACGATCTTTGCTAATCCACATCAGTCCCGAGCTGATAGTCCTCGGGATGTTCCTGCTGCCTCGCACACAAGGCAGCCCCCAAAAAGTACATCCCCAGCATCCTGCTGTGCTCCTCCAGAGAAACCTGGCTGCACCCCGCGTGAGACCAGGGATTTTTGGGACACAGGACCAGCAGCACGCAGGAGCCTTTGGCGGGGCAGGAGCGCTTACCCGGGGCCTTGAGCTCGTCGCTGATGAAGGAGAGCAGCTCGCGGAAGATGTCGCAGTAGGGCACGGGCCAGGTGAGGAAGCTGTGGTAGATGCTGGCGGCTTTCAGGAGCAGCTCAGAGCCCGGTGGGATGTAGGGACACTGTGGGGACGAGGAGAGCTGGTGAGGAAGGGAGCAGGACCCGCGGCTGGAGCCCTGCATAAAAACCAGGGGGGGCTAGGCTGGAATGGGGGGAGGAGAAGCAGACGGGACCAGGGGTTCACCCCATGACATCCCATCCTCTTCCAAGGAAAAGCCAAAGCATCCCGCTGAAACAGCTTCTTCCTCTCTGCACCTCCCCAGGCTCCGGGCTCGGGCTCACATGCCACAGCCTGTACATCCATTTATTTTTAACAGCCACAGATCCATACAGATGACTCGTGTTAAAGCCTGTGCTTTTGCAAGATCTGGCAGCAGTGGTTTCCTCAGAATAATGATGCATTGTGCTAATAATAATAATAATAAAAAACAATTTCCTGTGAATGCTCTACTCCTTTTCATTAGCATTGTCCACACATTTTGCCCGAGTATAAAGGGTAACGAAAAGAACTTGCTTCTCTGCAGAGAGATATTGTCTCCCTTTCTCATTGACCCATCTTTAAATGCAATGATTAAAAACACTGAAGCACATCTTTTCATCTCTCTCAGCTTGTGCAGCGGTTGCCTGCTCCTGCTCCCTGCAGCTTCACACAGGACCTTTCTGGGGATGAGCCGATCAAAGCAGGCCGGGACCTTTCAGGCAGAAGGCACCCGTGGCAGTCCCACAGGGCCGGGGCGACACCATGTGCAGTGGACTTACACAGAGGACCGCGTAGTAGAAAAGCAGAGCCAGGGGCATCACAAGGTCGTAGTCGCACTTCTCCTGCACCTGTAGGAAACAGCACAAGGGGGAAGGATGAGCCGGGCTGCTCACCGTGAGCATTACCCAAAAGCATCCTTGGAATGGTGTCAGAAGACTCCCCAACAGTGTGGATCTCAGCAGCCCGATCCACACCATCGCGTCACCATCCCCAGCAGATGGGGACCACTTGTGTCCATGAGAAAATAACCCTTAAGGCACCAGTAACCCTCACAGAAGTGACAGGCAGATCTCCACACGCTGCCTTTAGCCTCCAGAAGCAGCTTTCAGCCGAGCTCCCAGCCCTCCCATGCTCTCCATCCTCTCAGAGTTGCATGAAATTTCATGGAAGCAGCTCAAAGCAGGCAGCTGGGGGTGGTGGCCAGGCAGCCCAGCCCCTGCAAGGGCATGGCAAAGCACGATGCCAAGCATGCATTTTTGTCCCAGCCTCTGCCAGTAAATAGCCCGCAGGATTATTTCACCAGGGAACGTGGTGATGGCTCAAGAGCAGCCTTGTGGACACTGTCTCCCCTTGTTTACGAGCACAGCACAAAGTGCAATAACCCTTTACATAAATAAACCCTATCGCAATAAAACGTCATCTGCAACAAGATCAATCCAAGCCATTAAAAAAAACAAAAAACATTAAACAGAATAGCAGTAATCATATTAACTTATTACAGCAATCATATTAACGTATTAGCCAGGCAGCCTTTCTTTCCCCCAAAATGAAAGGCAGCATTTACCCCGTCACATGAATCCCAGGCTGCAGCCAACACCGCCGCTTCCTCCCACATCAAGGGATTCCTCCCAGGTCATCCCAGCGGCAGCCCCGAGCTTCTCCCGCTCGTGATGGGGCACGGCAGCCGATACAATCGGCCCCGCTGATGCTTCTCCTCCTCGTTTTGCTTGACCATGGCATGCTGATTGGTGCAGACCCTTCCTGCTGTCCCCAGCGCCCCGGCTCCTTCACTGCAGGCAGAGCCGTGGCAAAGTTTCCATCAAAAACAAGGGGAAGCCTTTGGGTTGCTCCGATCTGGACCAGCAGCTCTAGGTTTGCTGGGAAGCTCTGAAGAAGGCACAGCACTGACCAGTGCTTGCAGAAACCCAAACCTTTCCCCAGGGACCTGCAGTGCTACCTGAAGAGCAGATACGGGAGCTGGCTGCTTTCCTGTCCATTCCTATGTGCCAAAAGCTGCTGGGACACGAGGCGGCTGTCACCATCACTTTGGAGCACATCCTGAGCTCTAACAATGCTTTGACCCAACCCCAAATCACCCACCAAGCTCTGCAAAGTTCTGCTCCAAAGCCAGCAGCCCCCGACTCACCTCCTTGGCCTTGCAGAGGATTTTCTCCACCAGGATGAGGTAGTTGCCAGCATCCCGGCTCACCAGCTCCTGTAGGCTCCAGCAGTTCAGGCACAGCCCCGCTGCAAGGCAAGCAGAGCACGGTGACCCACAGCCCGGCCCAGAGCACCCGCAGGAGGGATGAGCAGTGGGAAGGGGTCAAGGAAAAGGTGTTTGATGCCTGGGTTATATTGCTACGGAGGAAGATTAACCTTGCACCCTGGATCTGGACAGATTTAAGCTCTCCAAATGGTGCTTATCACAGCAGCATCACTTTTTAACAAGCATCTCAGTGCTCTTGCAGCCAAGTGCACCAAATGCAAAATTCAGGCCCCCACCATGCACACACCAGCCCCTCCAGCTGCATCGCAGCCAAGGAGTGGTGCCCATCCCAGCGACTGACTCCACCAGGCCCTGGAGATGCACAGTCAGAGCTCACAGCAGCATCTGAACACATCAGCGTCATTGCTAAGCCTGCCCAGCATTTATTCCACCTCCTCAATGCCTCCAAACCATCATAAAATACATTTAAATCCCTCTGGGTTAGCCAGATATTGAAAGAGGAGAACTGCAAATGAAAGGCGGGTCCTTCACCCCAGCTGACTGACCCCCCCCCCCCCCCCGGCCTCCCTCCTCAGACATGTGCGGGGACCCCGCTGGTGACAGTGGCCCAAAGGCGCTCCCCAAAACTGTGGCTTTTTCCTGGTGGTCGGGGCCACCTCCAGCCCTCCCAGATGGTTTAGAGGAAACGATCTGCGTGAAGGCACCGGGCACCTCCATTCATCCTGGCCACATGTCCCGCAGGAGGGGTTTGGAGGGGACCGGGGTCCACAAGGAGGAGGGAACAGCATAGCATCCTCCCCATCTTCCTTGTGGATCCGGGCACAGCACACAGTCCCATGGAGGGAAGTTATGGAGAAATCTCAAACACCTGACATATCAACACCTGGAAGGGTCCTTGTCTGCATCTCTCCTGGCCCACATCTCCGGGGATGTTAGCTGCAGGAGCAGACGCTGTGCAGACATCGCTCAGCTCAGCAGCCATGGCACATCTGGGGTGCCACCATCAGAACTTTTCCAAACGCAGTCAACAGGAAGCAAAACCAAGAAAAACCAAGTCTCTCTCGCTGCAGGGAAGCCAGGTTAGTGATCAAGGAGGGAAAACAAATATAAATGCAGCCGTTTTTCACTTGCATGGTCTATGCAGTGGCACAGAAACATAACAAACACCAACACACGTGCACTGACTTTAGCTTTGGAGCTAGCAAGGAAGAGAGCACCCCATTAGCTGGCAAGGGGACAGGGTGTTCCTCACAAACATACAGGCCATGTTGCCCTGTTATTCCCAAGCTGCAGAAGCTACAAATTCATGCCATGAAATTACCTTTAGACACTTAACTAGATGTGAAATGGGGAGTTTAAAGCAGGAGAGAGGTCTGCCGTAACGCAGCTGGAAGAAGGCTGATGGTAAGACAAGCAACACATGCGCTAAGGTTGCAAAAACAGCTATTGCTTGTCCTCCAGGCATCAGGACACCCGTGAGTCCTGTGGCTTCATGCCTTGCCTGCAGCAGAAGAGCACAGCAGGAGCTGTTCCCCATTCAGAATCCTCCCTTTGCCACACATTTTATTTTCAATGAATTGAAGTTCTTTGGTGCAACCTTATGTTGTGACACCTGACCAGTGAGGGCATAGCCACAGCAACCAGGTGATTCAGCTCCAAGTCTCCCTCTGTGCCATTGCAGTGACTTACAAAAGTGGCTGTGGCTCCGCTCTGGAGGACTCCAGCAGATCAAATAAATCAAAGTTGTCCTAGAGTGCAGCATCCTCCCGGAAAAGCCTCAGCATCTGTGAGATGCTCATGAAAGCATCTGTCCCAATAGAAGTGGTTAGAGCCATTGGGAGCTTTGCTGACCTCGGCAAGCAGTGGCTGGGCTCACACAATGCCTTCAAACACCCAATCCTGCTTCAGCAGGGAGGTTTGGGGGGTTATTTCAAGCTGCTGTGCACCCAGAAGAGCCCAGCCCCAGCCCAGCAGAGCCAAGGCGCATCTTGGTGCATCACCAGCTGAGGAGCACGCCGCTTCCTGCACGAGCCTGACCACGAGCACAAATAGCCCGAGCAAGGCGCGGGCTCCTTCCTTCCTCTCGCTTCTAGCGAGGCAGGAGGAAGCGGCGGTGGCGGCTCGCTGCTGCTCGGCGCCCAGTGGGGCGGAGGTGCTGGGCTCCTTCCCCACAGAGGTGCTGGGACAAATGCACCGGGGGTGGGCTGGGAGGGATGGGAAGGCAGCAGGGGCAAGAGGAGGGCTGCAGGGAAGCAGCTTATGAATATAATTCAGGGCTGAGGCCTCTGACCCATTTCTGTGTGTTCTACAGGAAATCTGAGCTAAAGCGTGAAGATGCAACAAGGTTTATTTAAATAACACCGCTATGAGCAGAGGAATTTCTGTTTGACTCACAGTCCTGGAAAGGCACTGGGATTACCCATAGCAAAGCAACCAGTGCTGGGAGGCAGCAGGCTGCCAGGAGCCCAGCTCCTAAACTGGGCGATGCAGCATTAACCAAAGGCACACCAAAACAGCTGCATCCTTGCTAAAAATATTCTCCAGCACAAAATGCAGCTCGGAAATCCTGGACACAATAAACAAAGACCATCCAGCAAAGCAAAGTGCCGGCACCACCGGGCATTGGTCAGGACAGCTGGGTGGGAATTCCCTCTGTGCACAGCCCAGTTCATGAGCACCTACTTTCCAAGCACTGCGAGTAGACTTCTTCCCTGTATCCAGACCAAAAAGGTTATTCAGGCATTGAGGGTGATGCTTCTCATGTTCATGGGTCAGGAACAAAAGTCCCCGGTGACATTAACGGCACACAAGCCATTGCTCTGCAAGTGCCCTCTCCATCTTCCTACAGGTGCCCGGTGACCAGCCAGGACACAGCTGGGTGCTGGGGACTTCTACGAGCTGCAGGGCAGCACTGGGTTTATTCCCAGGCCAGGGAAGGGCTGTGGCCAGGTGGAAACCACGTCCAGAAGGTTTTACTTGCCTCTGCTCACCCATCTTGGCGCAGCCCAGCAGACAGCTCGCTGCAGACAAGGGGAGAACGCGCACTGAGGGCACGCAGAAAGCTTGAACCTGACTTTCCTGGAAACAGCACTTGCTCTTGAATTCCCCAAAAGCACATTTCTCACCGTGAGATGCAAGGGAGGCGCTGGGTCTGTGGGGAAAGTGCAGCTTGGGAGCATCCTTGGAGCCCTGCTCCCCATGACCTCCACTCAGACAGGTTGGCCAAGCACCGGTGGGGCGAGTTCTAGTGGTGGCCAGGTCAGCTTTTATCAATGCACCTTGTGCAGGGGGCACAGCCCAGGACTTCACCTTCCAGACCCTAAATGGATTTGGGCCACGAGGTGCCAAGGAACCCCAGCAGGGCAGCAGTCCCTCAGCTAAACACTGCTTACATCCACCCGCCCTCATGCTCAGCCTGCCAAGTTTTGCTGCACAACAGCCAGCCAGCACTGTTGGTTTTCCATCACATATGGAGAAAGCTGGATTTATGCACCAGCTCCACGGGCATCCCGGAGCACGGTGCAGCCTGGAGCTGTGCTGGGGCTCCAACACGCAGACCTGCAGCACTGAACCGTGCTTAACCCCGAGAAATATCTCCCTTTGGGAGAGGAAGACCCAAAGGACATGCTGGGAGCAGCGACCCGAGGGGAGCAGAGGCGGCACCGCGGGCGAGCTGGGGCTTCGATCGCTATCGGCACAGCCGGCAGCGTGCCGGAGGTCGGGAGCAGCGTCCCCGTGGGCGGCCTCGGAAGGATGAGGCTTCGCGATTTCTCTTCTGAGAATTGCCGCGAGCCGCCTGCCTCCCGCAGCGGCTCCTTCCTGACCTCAGCAGCCACCGTTTCCCCTCTGCCACTTTTTAGAGGGGGTGACTGTCAAATCGGAAAAAAAAAAAAAAAGAAAGAAGAAAAGAAGAACAGGAGAAATAGTGCGTGCCCGAGCTGCCTTCGCCCACGGTGCGAGGGGCGAGCATCCCAGTGAGCAGCTCCTGATGCCGTCAGAAGTGACGCGCTTGCAGGGGTGAAAAGCAGAAATCTCCATTTCTTCCCTCCCTCAGACCCACTCCCATCCTTTCCACCAGATTAAGCTGTTTTTTCTGCAATGGACAGCCACGAGGGATGGAAAAATTCCAGCAGCAGCTGGAGGATGTGGAGGGGTTCGAGGTGCACAGAGCACATCCCCACAGAATCCCCCTGGGGAAGGGGGGGGGGGGTGTCTGATGAAGCTCCCCAGGCTGCACCAGGGCGCAGTTTGCAGCCCCCATTCCCTGGCAGCTGCTTAGAGCCACACGAGCAGGGCACCGCGGCACCTCCCTGGGCAGCACCCACGCGTGGTGCTGCCACCCGGACATGGCAGAGGAGGGGAAGGCAGCGATCCCAGCCCGACAGCCCACCACAAGGCTGCTGAAAGCAATTCCGTGGCTGAAATTTGCAAGGTCGCTACTCGGTTGCTAACCCGGAGCATCCCCACACCAGACTGCATTCCCCATGCAGATATTTGGATGACTGCAATCAAGCAGTCCTCCTTTCATTAGAGCTGAGCAGACCAAACTCCCCAAGCCCACAAACTTATCGCTGAACATTTCTCTGGCTCTCCCGCACACCAGAGACCTTCATCCTTTCTCCAACCTTCCTCACCAGCATCCTTCCTCCTTCCTGGCTCTATGCAACCCCACATCAGAGACCCAACAGCATCCTCCTATCCCCAGGACCTTTGGGACACCGGGCTGCCCTACAGCCTCCCCAGCACCTCCCCAGCTCCTGCAGCCCTTCTCACCCCACTGATCCCCTAGGGCAGCCAGCCCCAGCGCTCTCCTCCACCAAAACCACTCTGTTTCATTGCTTTCTACTGAACAAGAAAATATTTGTCTTCTTTAGCATGCTTGGATTTTACTATCATCTCCAGCAATGTGGAGGAAGGCAACCAGACCTCCCAAAGCAGATCTCCATGAGGAAAAGCACATCACCTTTCCAAGCCCTTTTCTATTTGGTTCCTCTCATAACAGCTGCAGTTGAGGAAAAATGGTCAATTTAGACCCCAGAGCCCACCATGGGCTCCAGGATATAAACCTGTGATGGCTGAGGCCACTCTCACTTCTCCCCTTCGCTGACTTCACAAACCTCCACAATTCAGTCACTCATGCAGGGGGAAAATGCCACATCGGAAGTGATTACTCACCCACTCCAGAGCAACCCTCTATAAAGTTATCGTACAAATACAAAGCCTCAAATAATTGAGAAATGAACAAAATTCCAGCTGGGTTCCAGCCCAAAGAGCTGCAATCTGGAATGCATGATTTTGGTGCATGGAAATGGCGAAAAGGAGGGGAAAGCAAATAAATTGGGAAATAGAAGTGATATAAGAAGTTGAAAATGAGAAAGGAGAAGGCTTCTGCACAGCTAAGAACAAGATGGAGAGATTCACCAACCGTACGAGGAACAGAGCCCTGCCGTAAATAGCAGCCTGCGTCTGACACAGGACTGCAGTAATAAAAATGTAATGCTTGTAAAACTGCTAAGACATGAACATAAAAACATTTCCACTCTCTTTACGAAAAGGAATAGGATATGCTGTTAATGGGTGTGGTGATATCTGTGCATTACGCTCTGCTTTCCCTAAATCGCATGCTATTGAGATTATTAGAAAATGCTTCATACTCCGATTGCAAGGGGGTAGGATGTGGAGCAGCAGCTCTTCAAAGCAAAGGCTTTAAAAGCCAGCCCACATGGAAGAGCACTGAAAGCATCAGCCACGAAACGCTGCCCCGGGGGGTGCCCAGCAAAAGTGCCCAGGCTAGGACACAGCAGAGCTGGAAGCCCTGAATCCAACGGCTGTGGAAACTGGGCTCGCCGGTCACACTCAAGATTTTTGGCACAAGCACAAGCACAGCTGATGAAAGGGAACTTTCTATGTGCAAAGCGCCTGAGATTCACCCAGGAATGCTAGATCACCCTGCTAAACTCCACAAAACCCACACTAAGGGGCACAAAAGCCAGTGGGCGGAAAGGTGAGGGAAATCGGTAGCGATGAGGAACCCCTGGGCAGCACGGCTGCGTCCAGCACAGCCCACTGCCATCCGCCTCAGCCCCGTACGGCACCGTCTCTGCTGATGAGCTGGAAAAATTACAAAGTCGTTTTTTAGAAGCTACCTAAAGCAATGCCAAGGGGCTGAGATTACTGAAGGGCAGAGCTTGTGAGTGACACAGAAGCTGATTAATTATAATTACAGGAAGAGGTGGGCTTTGCACAGCACAATGAGCCGCTTGGCCAGAGGGACTCCTTCGGACACACGTTAATGGTGCCAAAGGCACGGTCGCTCTTCCAGGAGCCAGGAATGTAGGACATGCTTTGGGGACTGGATCCCAGAATGTGGGGAGAAGGACCAAGGAAGGCTGGTGAAAACTGCATGAAGCAAGCCCCAGGGCAACGCTACAGCACGGGGAGCTGGCATTGCTCTGGCGGGTCTGAGGAAATGGGCACGGCCAGAGGCATCGCTCCAGGATTCGGCAGCAGACAGGAGATGGTTGTTACCTCTTTCTTGACTGTCAATGCAAAAGCAGAGGGGGAGAACTCCAGAACAGAAGAACTACACAGAAAAAAGAAATTTGGGTTTGAGAGCCCCTCAAATTCATTTCTTTCAGCCACAAAAGGATAAGGGAGGGATTTAATGAAGCCTTAAAGCGCGCATATGAGAAGTCAAAATGTCAGGTGTAGGAATGACTTCTGCTCGTTGCTGCTCTGCTCTCACCACTGCCAGCTCGAAGCCCTCCACAGCCCTTACACGGCTCATGTCTTTATGGCCACCACAGTATCTAAGCCAGATTCAAACAAAGCTGATAACAATATCTTGACACTTGCTTCTGACAATGCAGCAGAGATACACCCAGAGGTTGTGAGGTCTTTATGCATCAAAGCAAGGCACGTCTGGCTGATTACACAAAGGACTTTCTTCATGGTGAGCAAAGACAACTCCTCTTTCCAGCTCACACATGGACAACTGGCAAGACACATGACTCCTCTGCTTAGTCTTTACCTACGTAAGACCTAACTTGACTTGCTCAGCATCTCGGTACATCTTCCTCTGCAGTAAGAGGCTCAGGAAATGGAATGGGTTGGATCCCACCTCTAACTTTGTATGTTGGAAGGGAGAAAAGGTCCCAAGCCTCCAGCAGCACCTGCAGGTCTCTTCTACCCAGGTAGCTTGGCAATGAGAGGGCAAATCAGGCACAGAAAAGTCTGACCCCAGCAAGGCTGTCGGGGGTCAGGCTGACGGCCAACAGGTCACCTACCCGCCCATCTGCTGGAGACAGCATCTCTGCTAAGCCCGTGTAGACATCTTTCCAGCGCGTGGTAGATCCTGTCCTCTGTGCACGTGGTGTGCTGCATTTTAATTCATCTCCTAAGGAAAGAGAAGGAAGAAAGTTAGCATACCAGACCCTTAGCTAAGCGCAAAGAAGACAGCACTGCTGTAGCACAGACAAGATGCTCCTAGTAAAACATCTCTGTTACTGCCTCCTCAAGGTGACACCTTTTCCAACCCCAGAGCTCCCTTTGCTAGCTGTCATCTTCTCTCCCAATCCCTCTCAGCCTTGGCAAAGAAAAGGGGGTGTGTACATCCGCGGCCTGATCACAAGAGGCTGCAGGACCACGGCACCCATCCTGACCCAGTGCAGGCATTTCTGCTGTCTCACAACTTCCACCTGCGGGGCAGATCAAGTCTCACTTATGTGGCTGTGGCAAGGAGGTAATCTTGGGTTAGCCTTCATCAGAGGTAACACCACAAGAGTTTACAGCTGCAGCACCTTGCAATGGGCTTGGGTGGAAAAAGTGATGGCAGACCCCGAGCTTCCCCTGCTTGCATCATGCATGGATCACCCTTGGTGGCTCTGCTGGCCACTGGTGGAGGGCCACAAAGGCACCCGCAGGTGCCAGCCTCGTACCTGCCACAATAGCCAGGAAAGTCCCCAGCACTGTGACCTTGCTGCTGGGCAGCCAACGTCAAGAAAATGTCCCCGTGGCCGTGGGGCAATGCAGGAAAACACCGAGGGCACCTCAGCCCCAGCATCCGAGGACATTGTGAAAGCACGGATTGTGTGCCCAGCTGCGCCCCTTTCACAACATGGTGCTGTCCCACCTCTCCTCCATGGCTCAGGGTGCCAGCCCAAACCTTGGCCTGGAGAGGCTGAGTTGGGGGCAAGAAGATTTTATCTGTCCCACCCAGTTCAAACGCATCTGTCTGGGACCACCAGGAAAAGAAGGGCCCCTTGCCCAGAACATGTACTTCCTAGCTCTGCCCCAACCACAAGCAAACTGGTGCCCAGCAGGGAGTCCCTTGTCCCCTGAAATGCCAGCCCCGGCAGAGACCCCAGGACAGGCACCTCACCTCTCCCAGTGCACAGAGACGGGCTCATCCCACAGACACTTTGCCTCTCAGTTAGAGGCAACACAAGTGCATGAAAATAATCCAGGAAGAAGAAACAAAACCCACCGATACTACAAAAAACACCTGCCAAGGAAACCTTTACTTTCACCCTGACCAACACATTCCTTTACTTCTGCCACATGCTCGTGCATTTCCCAAAGATGCTTCATTTTCTGCTTATTTGGCCAACGCGTGATGCCCAGCAGCCAGCGGTGGCTGTGCCCATCACAGCTCCCAGCTCCTCCCTGGCAGGAGCGACAGCCGCTGCGATCCCGGCAGAGGCTCCACCCGGTCCCCAGCTGGTCCCCTTCTGGAGGACGCACCTCCACAGCCACCTCCACCCATTCCCAGTTCCCAGCAGTTCCCCCAAAAGGGCTCTGTAAAGCCATGCCCAGCTGCTGGGGCTCCCCAGGAGCCAAAGCAGGCCCAGCCCCACCACTCATCCCTTCCTACACCAGAGAGAAACCACCAGCAGCTCCAAACAGGTAAAAGCAACCCCCCGAGGAACCTCTGACCTGCTAAATGCAAGCTCTCTCCTTTGCCCTGAAGAGGCCCATGGGCTCCTGCCTTGCTTGCTGCTGCCACAGCCTGTTGTTACGGTCCTCAAAAGTTTTGTACATCCACAGCGTGAGTACGAGGAGCGCCTGCAGGATGCTCTGCCCCGTGCCGAGGACTGAATGAGTGGCGAGTCTGCACATCAGCATCTTAGTCATGACTTGTGGCAAGAGGAAAGCAGTGACTAAGAGCACAGCAATGACTCATATGCACCCTTTTACAACACCCAGCTCACAAAAATACACTTCCCTGCACGTCAGCTTGCCTTAGAGCACAGCTCGGTCCTCAGAGGGGAGCGCGCTCCTCGACGTGCACTAGGAGCGAGCCCCGCACCAGCCCTGCTGCCCCTTCACGGTGCCTCTGGTATCACTGTGCAGAGCAGACAGGGAATTTAAGGACAAAATATGACAAAGATATCATCATAACTTTCACACCAGAGAGCGCACAGAGCCTTTGTTTTCCTTTCCTTGGTGTGCTATGGACCACACATGGATCTAAGCCTCCTCTCCCCAGGCGGTGCTTATGGAAGCATCTTTCATGGGAGAGGATTCTGTGCCCACCGCAACCAAGCAGGAACTTTTCAACCTCTGCTGTTTATTCCCCAAACTGTCCCTTCCTTTCTGCCCACACTGAGCACAATGGCAAGGCAGGGGACAGTTCTGGACATAATCAGACTTTCCACAGACCTCTGGCAAAAACTGCACAAGCACTAGGTAAAAACATGGGCTGAGGTCAACATTTTTAGATCAATGTTTTGTGAGGCTGTTTAAGTGATGACCAACTCTGGGAAAAAAATAAAATAAACAAAACAAAACTGTCCTCTCTCCATCTCCCTCCAGCCGGACTCCCAGCAGCAGAGCTGTTAAATCTTTGCATCTTTGTCAAAACCACAGGCTGGCCAGCTGATGTGAGGGACTTGATGACTCGATGCAGGTGGAGGGGACAGGACCACGTCTGGCTGCATGTTTCCAGGCAGAGCAGCACATTGCAAAGGGTGTGGGTTCCCTTGGCTTCTCACCAGGTGCCCAGCACACTCAAGAGAGAGCCTAAGAACCACCCCGGGAAGAGAGAAGAGGTGTGGGGAAAAATTGAAGCCAAACAGCAGGTGATGAGAAGCCTTCTGACATTGGACTGTCAGAAGCCTGCTGACAGCAGCTCTACAGACAGCACAACACAGCCCGCACACAACCATTTGGCCCCCACATGAAGCACCCAGAGCTGCTGCTCTGAGGAGGCAGGGACAGAGGGGACACCACTGCAACTGTGACAAACAGCCCCAGGCAAACACTGAGCATCGCCCTTGGACATTAAGTCCTGCTCCTGCATGTGGAAAAGCGCAGTCAGGTTGCTGCTCCTGCTCTGCACAGCCTTGGCAGGAGCTGGGCGAAGCAGGCAGAAGGGCTTTGTCCCACCACACATCGCTCGTGTTGGACCCTGCCCTACAAAATCAGCTGTGGGGCTTCAAGCCCCGATATCCTCTAAGATGATATTGCTTTCTCTTCTCCTCTAACTTTACACGTTAAAAGCAGCCTCCAAGCACTGTGCAAGCAATACGGTCCTCATTTAAGAGGCAGCAAAGCCAGTGTTTGGAAAAACTAAGCAGTTTTTCTGCTGTTCCACTGCGATTTGTGGCACAGCTATCAGAGAAAACAAATCTTCAGCCCTCCAGGCACGTTCCTGATCCTCCTCAGCATCCTCCTGCCACAAAAGCACAGTCAGAAAGGGCTAGACTCCTTCAAAGAAGAAAGCCAGACCTCATCTGGACAGAGTCCCCTGCCTCACATCACCCCGTCCATGCGCGTGGCTGGTTAGCCAAGAAAAACCCCTGCCACGGCACCTCCCAGCACCTTCCTCTCCATCTCTGCCATGCAGGAATGACAGCTTCAGCGGGGAGCATCCGTGGGCTGCCCCGATGGAGCTGGCAGGAGGAACTGACAGAGACTGGGAGCGAAACCAGTGACCACAGAGGCATGGATCCAGTGCAGGAGATGACCTCTGCACGACGAGGCAGGCGGAGAGCAAGGCTCGCTCTAGCTAGCCTCACATCCCACCAGCAACGTTACGTGTGCCCGGCCACAGCCGTGACAACATTTAAGCCCTCTGGCTTCCGATGGAACGTGGGATTCTTCATACAACTTGCTTCGAGGTTTTGTCTTTTTTTGCCCAACAGTTCTAGCAATGCCACAGGCACAGGACAAAGCATCTTGGAGAATTTGTGAAATTGTCCCAGCACATTGTATGGATGCGAGATCTTTGGAAGGTTTCCAACTGAGATATTTTCCTCTGTTTGTCACAGTTAAAAGGTGCACAAATAAATTACATTTTTCCTGTTAACTAACATTGAATAGGTAGACATTCATCCCTTGGCAGAAAGAGGGACTTTGCTGATCATTGGTGTTTGATTTTCAATTGTTGTCCTGCTTTGAGGCGGGAGGTGTGCCAAAATCCTGAAGTTTTCAAAGCACAGGAAAAATCAGTCAATCTATATATTTTTTTGGTCACCCTGCTCACCTTCACTCAGACCTTGTCCTTTCTCAGCTTTCCTCTTGCTCAGTGTCAGAGCAAATGAAAGCCCCTCAGCCCCCTCACGCCCAGGATGATGCTGCCCCAGGCGCACAGCAGACAAGTCGAGATGACCACCGAGGCCACCAGCCTTGGTCCATGTGGTCTGGGCAGGGCAGGTGAGAACATGAACTGGGAGTCACACATCTGCTGTTCTGTGTTAAGTCCACATGAGTCCTAATTCCAGCATCCAAAGGACTTCTCTAATCTCCTCCTATCGTGGTCAAGCCCAGGACACTGCCATAAGATGGGAACAGAGGGAGAAAATTCAGCTATAAAGCCCGTATTGGTGCTCCCAAGCCAAGCAGTGAAGGAAATTAGACCACCCCTCTGGGGACACCAGCCGCAGCCACCCCACCAGCAGGGCAGACCCCTGCCCAGCTCCAGCTCGATGCCCTGGGGAGGCACCACCCCAGACAGCATCCTGCTGGCCCTAATCCACCTCCCCGAAGAGAGGAAACACAGGCAAATGGGAAATAAGTTGAGATTTCCCCTTCCATGACAGCAAATCCCAGCAGCATCTCCTCGAGACGCCCATGGACAGGAAAGGACCTGGCTGAGAATCCTTTACCTTCCCGGAGGGAAACCTGCAGCAGGGAAGCACGGCCCTGCTCTGCCTGCACCAGAGAAAGCCCCCGGGTACCTTCACGGCAGGAGAACGCCCTTTCCTGCCCTGATTGTTTTGAGGCCGTTGGCCGAGCATCCCAGGCAGGAAACGGGAGAGGAAAAGCAAGCCCCTTCACCCATGGGACCAGCCCGTAAACACGCTGCCCAGCTCCGCTGGCAATGGCAGTGGGTGGAAGGACAGACATGATTTGTTTTGTGGAGATGCTAACACATTCGTTAACAACTTAGCTCACTGCTACAGTAGGGCTTAGGGCACCAGGGACTAAAGGGCAATAATTCTGATGAGGATAAAGAAAACAAGGAGCTTGGGCTGATGCTGCAATAGAAGGAAAACCACTTAACTGGGAATTAAAGCAGTTGGATTCAAACCAGAGCTATTTCTCAGGTCAAGGTCCTCATGCCAGCACATCAGCAGGGACCTTAGGCAAGGTCGTCACCTCCCTCAAGCAACACCTCAACTTCCCACCTCCTCCATGGCACCATCAAAGCGGGCAGTGGGGAGCAGAACGGCACAGAACCCCCAGGAGATGCATCCCCAAAGCAGCAGAGGAGCCACCGCTGTGCTGCGCAGTGGAACAAGAGCACACAAGGCACCTGCTCCTGCAGCGAAAGTGTCTGGTTTTCTTAGATTACATTGAAATCTTGGTTTTAACTATCCTTAGCTTGCAAGATTTTATTGTCTCCTCTACCCCCATACAGGAGCCAAAGATAGAAACTCAGAGCCGAGAATGGGAGCAGCTGGAGGAAGTCTTTGTAGAAAATAAGGCAGAGAGGTGAGGAACCTGCAATTTTTAAGGTTCAAACTTCAACCATCATCTGTTTACTGCTGAAGTGAGTGCTGTGCATCAAAGAGCAAGGAGATGAAGGCGATAAGGTGCTCGTTCAAACCACACAAAGGCAGTGTATCAAAAGATCCAGGAGGCAACTGGTTTGACAAACATCCTTTCAGGGTGCTCGCAAAGGAGAACGTACCGCACAAACAACCCGGCACAGCATCCTTACAGGCCCACGGGTTCCTGTGCCGCTGAGCGAGGACGAGCACTGCTCTTACCCCAAGCAGTAAGAGCTCCCCGAGCCACGGCGGGGACATGATTGACCTTCACTATGTGGACTGCAAAACTGCACCTCCAGGGAGCCTCCACTCCTCAAATCAACAGATGCAGGCACCAGAGAAGTGAAATAAGGGCAGTGGGGCACTGACACAGGCTGCCCCAGGAGCTGTGGGTGCCCCCATCCCTGGCAGTGCCCAAGGCCAGGCTGGATGGGGCTGGGGGCAGCCTGGTCTAGTGGGAGGTGTCCCTGCCCATGGCAGAGGGTTGGAATTAGATGACCTTTAAGGTCCCATCCAACCCACAGCACCCTGTGATTCTATGAAATGGAGAAGCTATTCCGAAAACTGGCTGACAAAACCCAATGCGAGCCCTTCCTGAACCCTGGCATTGGAGAACCAACCCAAACCAACCACTGATGAAGCCACAGAGGGCAAACACAAGAGAGATCTGCTTGGGTGTCAGTGCCCACATCTCTGCCCATCATCTCACCTGTGAACATCCTCACTCACCCACACCACGTCAGCTTGCCAAGATCACCACCTCTCCTGCTGCCACGTAAAGGCACAGGCTGGAGAATGAAGTACACTGCTGAAAAAAATCCCTTAGCTTTGATTTTTTGAGAAGTCGGTGGTAGCACCGACCCAGTCCTGCACCCTACAGGACTGTCCCCTCTCTCCTTATCCATGGAGCAAGGAGCTCAGTTACTTAGGGCACACTACAAACATGAAACACACCAAGCCCCCATGATGCTGTCTGCCATACTTACACATAGCAAAGGCAACCATCAGGCAATTGTAAAACAACAGGGAAATTATCCCCCCACCCTTTTCTTGGGGCGGGGAGGGAGCAATGGAAGAGGACACCAGAAATTAAGGAACTTCTCCAAGGACAGGAAGGAGAATCCGAAGCAAAGATCAGTAATCTAATGCTGTCTGCGCAAGCCCAGCTCAGTCACCTTTCTCCATCTGGCTTGACAGGGAGCACAGGAGGGGGTCACGGGCACGTGGCCAGCTCACACATGCCCTGCTCCAAAGTGGGATGTGAAAACCTTAGCAATGGGTGAGCAAGGCACATCCAGAGCAGGATTTAGGGCTTCCAGATCTGGCTGTCAGGAAGAGACACGGGACAGGATCACCGAGTACGGGGCTTGGAAGCAGGCTGAGGGGGAACCCAACACAACGGGGGCTGATGCTGGGAAGACTTGCTGCCTTCAGGGCACCAGTGAGCGAACAGAGCAGAGCAGCTCCAAGGATCAAGGCAGACTCAGCGGTCTGGTGTGAGGATGCATGCAGGGAGCAACATGCCAAGGAGAGAAATTCAGAGTTCTGACTGGATGCTGGTGGCAGAGACATCGAGACCAGCGTGGTTTTTCAGAGGAGCAAAACCACCAAAAGGCGGATTGGATATTGGTTTTAACAAGCAACGCATGGCCTCCTGGACACACGGGGTGTCTGGGTGACCATCTCCATGTGGAAAATGACAGCCAGGAATGAGTGGCCCCATCTGTCACTGGCAAACTCCACCTCCGAGGTGTCCAGCTCTGGAGATGCATCTCTGCTGGAAGGATGGGAGGTCCCAGCAGCATCTGAGACAACCTGTGCCTTGAACTGCTCTGGAAGAAGATTTTCACAGCAGTTTGCCCCTGCTCTGGGACAGTCAGAGCAGCACATCTTGAGTCTGAATGCAAGAGATGAGCAAGAAGACATTATATGAACTGGTGACTTTAAAGCTGCTGTGGCAATTGCACATAACACAGGATTCTGAGAAAACTGTGGTATTTGGAAGTGAAACGGGAAAGAGGATTTGGGTGATTTCATCTTAAAGCAGAAGATAAAACTTGTGGTACCAGAAAATCTGCTTCTAGAATGAAAACAGCATCCGTCACGAAGGATCGCCATGCTGAGGGACACTTCACAACAGGAACGGAGCAGATGAAGCAGCAATAAATGCTTTCTAGCAGTAAGAAATTAAGATTTGAGCTATTACCAGCCTAGCAGCACCCTGCTCAGCATGCAGCAGCACCGGGCACCTTGGGACTTGAGTCCTCCTCAAACACAAGGGTAACGTCGTCTTGCTGAACTGCAGGGGCTCGATTACACCAGCACTCGTGAGAACTGGAAAGCTTACTAAGACATAGAGCTCACTCCTTGTTCTCACCATGCCTGAGAACTGGGCTGAACGAGAGACTCCCACCACAGAGCAGGGAAAGCACCTAATGTGCAAAAGTGGTTTCGGAGTCCTTTTAATATCAAAGAGCACCTTCAGAAGGTAACACAAAGGGGAAGAAGCAGCACCCAGGCCTTATGTCCACACCGACGTGGGCAGCCCCGCAGCGGGCACCACGGGTCCTGCAGGGCTGGGGGCCGGGGCAGCGCCTTGCAGCAGCATAGGGAGGGGGGGCTCAGCCCAGCACAAGAAAGCAAAACGTGAGGTGTGATTCATCTTGGCAAAGCGCAGACAGCTCAGTTCAGACACCTCTGTGAGCTGTTTACCTGGCTGCCCGGGGGCTGCTTGGCCCAGCCAAGGGGCATCGGAGGTGGTCTCTTGGTCCCACAGCTCCTCTCCACTGGGTGCTCCAAGGCATCACCCCTAGCAGCTAGGCAGGGCTGGGCTGCATGAGCCCAGCCATGGACTCAGACCACGGGCAGCTTCTTTGCAGAAAGCAGCCCAAATTAATTCACCATACACATCTGCAAAAGAAAAAGGCTCCATGGGAAGGCAGTGGTGCTCATCTGACAGTCTGCAGCCAGGGCACAGGGAGCATCCCCAAGGAACAGACCGTGAGATGGCTCGAGAGCCAAGCGCCGCCCCACAGCTGCACATCGGCCACTTCTGCAGCCGCTCCTCCTGCCAGGCTGCTGACCTGGCCCACAGACACAGCACTCCGCTGCACAGCAAAAGGAAATGTCTCTGGTCAGAGGGGGAAGGTCCCCAGCTTAGAAAGGAGGTGAGAAACACCGGCACGACCAAGGGATGGAGCATCATCCCAGCTGGTGGTGAGAAAAAAAGCATCCAGGAGAGAGAGAAACCAGGAAAACTGCCTCTTCCCTGTAAAAGCACCCTGTGTTCTTCAATTTCATGTCTAATATTTTGCCTGCAACAGCAAACCCACTGTAAAAAGCATCTGGGACACCATACAGCAGCTAAAACTTGAAGATAGGGAGCACCACGTGCGAAGAGCAGGGCAGAGGAACCAAGGGCAGGGAGGAATTACGGGTCCAGGCTGGGACTCTCCGTAACACAGGGCAGGACTGACATTTTGCTACTCAGTGCAACTTGTCCAGCCCCACTTTGCTCTCAGGGAAGACTGACTGACCGCACCGGGGAGGTAAACACAGCAAGAGCAAGACCTAAGGGAGGGGGAGAAAGGGAGGAACATCACAACCACGAACCTCCACACACACGTGTGTGGTGTGTGACGTCGGAGCCGGCGGCGCTCAGCATCACGTAGCCCCGAGCAGCAACTCCAAAAAAAGAAATACACCTCCCGGCAGGCCCCCGTGCATAGAAAGCACAGGCGGCGCGGTCGTGGAAAGCAGGTTACCCGCGGGTGCAGGTCTGCACGGCCGCCACAGCTCCGCTGCGCATGCGCGGCCTCCTGCAGAGCTGGGGGAGGAGGAGAGGCTGCCTGGGTGGCGGGGGAGAAGTATTTTGAGCCTCCGGTGAAGTAGGGCAACTGGGTTTTGGGCTGTGGATCCCACAGTACCGGAGCTTTTCGGTGGTTATCACAAGTGGTTTGTTATCCCAGCTCCCTCCGGTACAGCTTTGCGCTGCTCAGCTGCCACTGAGTACGCCCAATAGAAGAGAAAGCCAACAGGAAGCTGAGAAATGCTTAAGACGCTCTGCACAAATATCTCCATCTGAGCCTTTCACGTTGCTGCAATGGGAATTATTTGATGGGATTTCCCAAATTCCATCCCCAGGATTACGTGTATTAGCAGCCAGAGCTTGAGGCCAAGGCTTACGGGGCGCAGAGGCTGTGAGCTCCAGGAAAATAAAATCTAGAGGTGCAAACATCACCTCTGAACCACCACCACTTTTCATCTCAGACCTGGAGAGGAAGGCTCCATGGGAAAATACAGGAGCAATCAGTCCTGATACCGCACGCCTTTGCTATCTTTTGTCCTGGGATCTGCTATCCCTGAGCTGGCAGAGTCTCAGATGTGTTTTGCAGCACCAGAAGCAGGGATCACATTATAGAAGCGACCCCATATGTGCTCCAGGAGTGGGGTACTGACCGCGGGTCACAACGACGGGCAGCCTTAGGACCAGCCCCGATGATCACAGGGATGCTGCTTCAGGTTGGGTTTAACAAAAACAAATTAAATCACCATGGAAGCAACAGCAGGGCTGCAAGAAACTTGTCAAAAAGAACAAAGTAATCAGATAAACTGTTTCAAGGTGAGCAAATTCCTCAGTGAATTGGTCTGAATTTCAGCAAAACACATCTGCTTGAGGGCGCGAAAGGCGAGGAGTGGAGGGGGTCTCAAGGACTCAGAACAAAACCTTTCAAGCCATCATTTCGAAACAGTGTTTGCACTCATCTGACTGTGATTCAGAAAGTAAAAATCAAGCCAGAAATTAACGAAACTTCCAATTTCTGTCATTTTCCTCCATGCACCAGTATTTGGGTTCTCATTGCCGTGAACAAGCCCGCACCAAGCCAGCTCTCCCGGGGACCAGCCCCACACCGATTTCCAATGACACCAGGTGGGGTCACTGGCACCCGGCAGGTGCCCACCACCAAGGATGCTCCTGCACCAGCTCCCCCTCCCCAGCTCCCCCTCCCCAGCAGCAGCCCCAAGCCCTGATCCCACTCCTGCAGCTCAGGGGCTCACCAACCACCCCCTGTATGGACACCCTGGTGTCAGCCCCACAACACCAGCAGGAGAAACATCTCCCCCAGGGCAGAGCGTGAACTCGCAGCATCCCACCTGGGCACTCTCAGATGAGGAGAGCCATGTGCTCCGCTCACACGCTGGAGATTTTTATTTTGGTTTATGAATGGAAAAGGCTTTCGGTCATTTCCCAGCTGGTTGCCCCGCTGGGAAGGGCCGACTAGGAGAGCCAGGCTCCGCAAGCCCAGCAAAGCCCCGAGCCCCACGGCTGACCTGCCAGATGGCTGAGAGCAGGAAGGAGCTCGGCTCAGCTCAGCGCCAGCGGCACGGGCGGATTGTTTATCTGCTGGTTCCTGTTTTTAGTTTTGTCTCTGTTTTCTTTCTTTGTTCTAAAATTGTGGTGCAATGGCGATACCTGGTCTGAATGACACAGGCTTGCTTTGAAGTCGGACCTGGTTCATTTGCTTACCTAATAAAAGGACAGAGACCCCAGCCCCAAAGCAAGCTACGAGCACACTGACTCCCACATTTGCTTTTAAACTGAACAGGAGCAGAGATTAACTCTGGAGTTAACTGTGTGAAGGCATAACCCTCCCAGATCCGGGGCTGTCAGCAGGGACACCTTTCCCAGGATGAAGCCACCAGCTCTGCATTCTGGGACACCAGTCCAAGCGATGACGGATTTGTCACCAGCACCTATTCAGGGGCTGAGGAGCCAATCTGCAAACTGAGATCCAAATTTTCATTGCAGGTTTCTCCGACGACATCCCTGGAGCTGGCACAGGGCCTGCTGCTGCTGGGCACCCGCACCCACTTGGCAGAGCTTTCCCCAGTCCCAAGCACGAGGTGGACAGGAACGATGGCTTCACCAGGAGGTGGGTGCTAGCCAAGACTTCTTGCTCGTGTACCTGGTGGGCTCATTGCCAGGGTCCTTCTCTCACCGAGACAAACAGACATCAGTCCAAGAGGTGACCCACAGGCAGCTTGGGGATTTGATGCTCTTTGGTTTGGGGCCCCGGCAGGCCAAAAAAGCCCATCAGCCCTCAGAGAGGGCAGCACTCCTGATGGATAGAGGCACCGACACAAGGGGGACACCCTTGCTTCCCCCTTAATCCCATCACAGCACTGATGCCCTTGAGTAGGGCCAGCCAAGTCCCCAACCCCAGGGGGGTCCAGAGGAGAGCTCAGAGCCCATTCGGGGCAGCCTGGTGTGGGACGAGGCCAACTGCACCCCGCACAGCATCACCAATGGGTCACTGAAAGAACGAGCCCTCGCCAGCCCCAAGCCACAAGCACAGATGGGAGCGAGCTGTGCTCCAGCTGCAGCTCATGAGCACACGTCCTGCTGGGCCAGGCTACCAGAAGCTGTGTTCTTAGCAAATCAGGACTGAGCCCCCAAAGTGGCCCATTTGCACTCGATTCCATGCAGTCCCTGCCTGTCTCCAACAACTCTGACCTTGACTTCAACTTGCAGGTCTTCCAGCTCCATCTTGCACCCTGAGCCTGCCTTCAGCTCCTTCTCAGCCTCAGACCTGCCCTTTCCCATTGTCGTTTGCTCCATTCCTACCTCTGTGCCCTTTTGCCACAGCCACCCAATGGAGCAGCAGAAATTGGGATGCTGCATCAGAGCCATGGGCACAGGTCTGGGCAGAGCCTCCAACAGGACCCTGGCCCCAGCTTCCCCAGAACCAAAACCTTTGGGTTCATCCCCCACAATTCCCTCAGCACCTGATTTGGACTTTATTTAACACCCTTATTCTCAAAACACTACTTCGAGGAATGAAAAACGTGCTGCTAGCCACGTAGTGATGGAACAGAAGCCAATGGGGAAGGCAAAGTGACTTTGCTCAGGTGACACAGGAAGGCGGTAGCAGGACAAAAACCACACTGGTGTCCTGGCACCAACTCAAATCCAGTGCATTTCACCCTCTGAAAGCTGCTACCAAATGTGGCTGCTGCATTCATCCTGGGCTTTTCTCAGCTTTTCCACCCTGTTTTATCTACAGCACCTGCTGCTCAGGACACATTGAGGTGGTCACTTGGAGATAGTTTCTTGTTTACAAGAAGTGCCTAGGTGGTCTTTTTTAAAAGTAATAATAATATATTGCAGTGATGAATATGAATAATGTATTGTTTCAGTATACTAAATAATAACACTGAAAATCAATACTACCAGTAATAACGAAACAGCACAAGTTCAGCAAAGCGAGGCCACTCTGCTCCGCTGGCACATGGCTCAGTGCAGACCTTTGGTTTTCCCCATCAGTGCTCCCCGGCCAGCAGCAACTTATTCCCTTTCCATCTTACCTCCAGGGAAACCCTTTGTGGTTTCTTTGCTTTTAGCTTCCAAATGTTGTCTCAAAAGTAGTAGGTCTCTGGTTTAGAGAGTCATGTCTCACATCTGCCAGCTCCTGGGAGGGATCAAAAGACCCAGCACACTGATCCGGGCACCTCCTTGGAAGTCTGTGTCCCCTTGGGAATAGGCTCCACTCCCCACATTTAATTGGGAAAGTGTAAATACCTGCCTAATTACTTAGCCTGATCGCTCTGCCTTTAGCAGAAATTAGCAGGCAATTTGCCCCAGCAGCGGTGGGTCCCTGGGCTGGGCAGATAAGCATCTACTTTTTTGGGAGGGCAACTCTCAAGTGGGTCGAGTGCAAATTGCTTTTGGTCACAGCTTTTTTTAATACATTTTGCAGCTATTTCTGCCCTCCCCCTCAACTGTTTGCCTACAGAACTCCTTCCAGTAACTGCACTTCTCTGCTTCTAAATGCTGCCATCATTTTCACAAACACAAGCAGTGCTTGGCCCACATCACCCTAGGGCTTTGATTTTTGCATCGACCGAGGCAAAATCCAAGCAGAGCACACGTAGTGTCTGTGGCCGGGTTTGCCTGCAGCCATCCCTGGTCCCCACAGCAGCGACGTGGATCCAGAAGCTGAGGGATGCAGCAAAGCCAGCACTTCCCTCAAGGCAGCGATGCTGACAGCCCCGATAGGCTGCTTGTGTCCATTGAAGCTGGCATCCACCGTGACTTTCAAAAGCTGCCGAGCATCCTCCTCCCTTCAGAGTCTTTGAATATTTGCCTCCCGTTGGGCACCACGCAATAAAAGTTAACACAGTGGTCACATTAGGAAGCCTGCGCTAAAAGCACTGACCTGCTCTCTGGGGCTGTGCTGAGCCTCCATCACTGTGGGCGATGCACAGGATCACCCTCCTCCGGAGGCACCCTCCTCCTGGTCCCCAACACAAGCTGAGTGGCCGCACCAGCCTCTGCATATCCCAAATGTCCATTTGTAAATGGGATGAGAGCAACAGCAGCATCATGAGCATCCAGCAGCACCTGTGGGGTGCCCCAGCTCTGGGCATCTGCAACCGAGACCCCAGCGCTCGCCTCCCAGCCAGACCGCTCAGCCCTCGAGCCGAGAAAAAGACAGTGTCTGGTGGTTACAAAAGGAACTGAAAGCCCGCAATAGAAACCAAGAGCCCCGGTGCCATGGCATGGCGAGTGACCTCTCCGTGCCTCCATCTCCTCCTCTGAATACAGAGGCAAGGCCCCCGCCGCATCACGCCCCGACACAAAGCACCGGCAGATGGAGGTGGCAGCATTATTCTCCTTCCATCCCCTTATTTTTAATTCCTGACGTAGCCTTCCCAATCCCATTTCTGACCCTGGCAGGTAAGACTGGCAAAACAGGCCATATCAAAAAACATATTAAATATATATATGTATACATATAATTTCACAGATGTTATTTCTAACCCACAAGAACCACTTGCCTTAACCAAGATATCCTGCCATGGGCACCTCAGAAGCACAGCACCCAGATACCCATCCTCGAACCTCTCCAGCAGTAAAATCGACGATGCACAATCAGCAGCTCGGGCAGCAGCAAATCAGAGAAATTAAGCTGCACGTGAGAGGGACACATTCTCAACAGCAGCACACGCAGGGGAGCTGCAGGTCTGACCGCTAGCACCAGAACTGCCTCAAAGCTGGCTTTTAAAATCCAAATTCCTAAGAAACAAAATAGAGAACTGCCTTGCCCATACTATTGCAGCAGCCACCCGGCTCTGTAAATCTAATTAATGAGCCAGGGGAAAAAAAAAAAAAAAAAAAAAAAGTCATTCTTTTGCTAACTACTTCAGCCAGGGTTGCCAAATAGACAGATAAAGGATTTAGCTGGGGCCCTATTCCAGCCAAAGGAGCTGGGAACCTGGCAGGGATCGCAGAAGATTACAGAAGGGTGAAAGGAAAAAAGAGGAGGAAAAAAAAATCAAAATAGATTAGCACTTTCTTAATGCAAGCATGTAAATCAGCTTACACTTTGTATAATGCCACCGTTGTGAGCGTCTGGCTGTGGGTCTGCTTACGGCATCGCGTTGCAGCGCAGAAGTCCCGGCTGAGCCGCGTTTTATTTGGGCTCAGGAATCTCACGCCACCAACTCCCTCACAAAAACAGCGGTTTTGTTTTTACCAGCTTTGTAAATTCTCACAGGAAGCCAATTAGGGGAAACCTGGGAACAGAGGAAGATTCATAATTGCAATTAAGGCTTCAAAGCGCTTATCCCAAGTGTGGCTGTTAAAATTAGAGCTGGGGAAGAAAATACCTTTGAAACCTTGAGCTTTCAAACAGCCCCAGGCTGGGAGTGCTTCTCACTCCATAACAGCCATCCGCTGGCAAGCAGGAGCTCACCCGAGGTGGATGCAGGCAGGACGGGCTCCAGGCTGCACCACCCCTGCGGGCACTTTCATGCATCTGCCTCCTGCCTTTAGGAAGAAAGCTCAGCCCTGTATGCATGAAACCTTTCCCCATACCTCTATTGGAAGCTCTGGTGTCAAAAGAAGCCTTTGCTCCATCTCCATGATGTTCTCAGCTCATAGGACCTCTCCATTGCAGCATCCCCAGCAAGGACAGAATAGCTTGCAGATTAAGCTGCCTTTGGGGATACCAGAGATTTGGGTTTAAATCTATCTGCTGCTATCAAAGTGACCCAATGATTGGCCAACGCTTACTCCTAAGACCATTACCCTTCATATTGTCATAAATGAAGACATCCTCTTAGAGGGCCAGCAGTTTTAGCAGTAATCTGCACACTGAGAAGGAATGGCTAAATAATCCAAAAAAACCTGTGTTTATTTGGACTGCTCTGCCTATCTGCAAACCAAAACCCACAACAGCAGCTCAGCATAAAAAGTGCTATGTCTACACCAAGAGCTGGGAAACGTGGCTGTGCAGAGACTCCTGCAGCAGCACTCACATGGACTTCTCTGTTCACGATGGGTTGGAGGTTGTTCTGCTGGCTGTGCTTTGATTTTCAAGGACAAAAGCGCCAGTTCAAGTTCAAACATCACTAGGGAGGTGCTCCACGTGCTGGAGCTGACCCTTACTTCTCAGACAAAGCTGTAGTCAGGTCTTGGTTTGAGATCTACAACCCAACCAAGCAAGTGATAGGAGCCAAACCATGCCTTCTCAAATTAGCAACCCTGAAAGAGGCAAAAACTGAAAGTACTCTGTAATCTGCCCTAATCTAACGTTCCAGCCCATAGCCTGGGCTCGACCATTTCAGCTTGGAGCCAAGCAGACCAGCCGTATGGATAGCTCAGTCATCCAGCAGCTGCTGATCAAGATCAGGGCTTTTTGCATGTTGGATGGTGTCAATGATACTGGCAGGACTGTCCAGAGAGATTACAGACTGAGATTACAAACACATCCAGTGTATGTGTATATACATGGTCCATAATCTTATATCTAGTCCAGTCCTTCTCTTACAGAGAAGCTCAAGTAGGGAAAGCACAAGTTACGGGAATAACACATCTGCGCTAGGACAACCTGCAGCCTGGCACTGTCAGAGTAGATCGTCCACCTTCATATCGCTCAGCAGAAATGGTTGTGGCTGACCATGACATGGCCCTGAACATTCAGACTTGCTGATCCAGCATGCTCTTGGTAAGAAAAAGGGTTGAGAAGAGCTTAGAGAAGAAAAAGTGACTCACCCAAGGTGTTAGGGCAGGCCCCTGGTAGACCTGGAAGAGACCACCAAGGTCCTGTACCAGCCGTGGTGCTGGACTCACAGCCAGTCCCTCTGCCTGCCCTCCCAGCCAGCAGGAACAGATGCGTCCCTAATGATGGCACCTCATCTACAGACAGCACTACCAGTGCACAGCTTTCCTTCCAGCCCCTCCTAATCCCAAATAGCCCAAGAATATTGTAATGCTCCAGTAGCAGGGCTGGGGTAAATGATGCAAAACCCACTCTCTCCTCTGCATGGACACATGCTCTTCCTCCACCCAGCCCAATAAAACCCCTGGTGCTTCCATGGTGGTGGCACTCATGCCTGGCGTGGAGTACAACAGGTCCTCTGTGGCTCTACGTGGACCAGGAACCCACAGCAGTACAGTGACTTACCCTGTCATCTTCGGCCATAGCACACCCCTAAACACGTCTGCTTTCCCCCATGTGTTCACACCAGCTTTCTCCCGATGGCCTCACACACCCCACCAGCTGCCTTATGCCACAGCTGAGTCATTCTCAAGGATTTTGTGGATGATGCTCAGGGACTACTGCAGGATCTGCCCTGTGGCCTTGGGAAGTCATTTGTGTATCTGGAAATGTATTAGTTTTACGTATTTTTTGCATAAGCTACTTTCCCTGTGGTGTTTTCTCCCTACCACTGAGCACGTAGGACCTGGTAATCAAATGAGGTCAAAGAAAATTCCAGCCAAAACCCCAGCAGCCTCAGTCCTTCCCCAGCAGCAGCCGTCAACATCCAAACGAGCACAGTCCGGGTGCGGATGTTCCCCATCCTTCCTCCAGCAGCACAGGCAGAGGGAGTCACCCCATGGGACCAAGTGACGGGCTGTGAGCGGGGCTGACATCTAAGCCAGCCCAGCACAAACAAGGACACGGACTTCCAGTCCCCAAGGGCAGAAGAACTGCTGGGAGCAGCTCTCCAGAGCAAAGGCTGTCGTGGCTGCAGCCCACCCGGCCCCCACCTCTCATTATGCACCGAGCAGACTTCCCGTCTGAAGAGGAAGCCGCAAGGCGTGCGGCTGAACCCCTCAGCACAAAAACAGTCCCCTCCCCTCCGGCTGAAGCTCAGGGCTCACCCATCGAGATGGTTTCCAAGAGCAACCCACACTTCTGCATTTTCTATGGAGATCTTCTTACTTCACCTTCCTGCGTGCGCTGGTGCCAAAAGGAGAAGTGCCCTGGCGCCGGGGGAAGTTGTGCCACCATTTCCTACTCTGGACGATGATTTCACTCTCCTGCCACATCCGAGAGCCACACGTGGCACCCGCCACACCACGCCAGTGGGCCGCGTGGCTGTTAACATGCAAAGACCTCTGGTTTGGGCCTGGCAGTTCCAGGAAGCCGAAGAGAGGTTTTTAACAAAATATGAAAACAAAGACCACAGGCAAATGACCCAGCCAGAAGTAACTGTGCTGCCCCTTGGCACTCGCCAGGCTGGGGGATGCCAAGGCAGGTGCGTGGCTGGGCAGCGGACAGGCTGGGCCCGGAACCACATGGGAAGGCCACAGCACAGGTCCGTGCACTGACACTCAGAGAGTGTCCAAAAGTGCAAAACTCCCCCAAAACTGTAGCACGCACGGCTTGGTTGGGCTCACACAATCCCCAGGAAAGAGACAAACCAACCACCACTGACAGACACCTGAAGGCAAGACTCTTGCCTCTGCTTATCTCCAGGGTTTCCTTGCTCAGCGTAGGTGCCAAGGCCAGGATACACGCACACCTCCCACAAAGCTTGGGTCTTTCCTTTAATCTGGTCAGCAGATCCAAGGATCACTCCAACAGTTATGTGGAGAAGACTCATTAGTCTTAAGAATCTGGGGGTCAACAACAGAATCATCATCTTTAGAGGACAAAATCTCCTGCCTCCTTTCTCTGAAGGAGTTTGCTAAGCTCCAGCATCAGAAGCTTCCAACAGCACAGAAAGAGAAGGCTTAACATATTCCCTGCTTTAAACTTACTGCTGTAACCTTATCACCAGAGAGGCACCTCTAGATATTTTTAGAGGTAATATCTGCTGGCACAGGAATTACAGTGCATTAATTAGCAGAGAGGCACATATTGACAGTCACAAGGTCACAAAGCACCATCCATAATTTACACTTCCTTGGGAGTTACTGAGAAAACAGGACATACAAGAGCCATCACAAGACCTCAGGTCTTGAAGAGTTCCGAGCATAGAGGATCACATTTCCCCAAAACAAACATTAGCAAATTTAATTTCTCAGATGGCCCAAATCCTCGAGGACTGCAAAACTCAATGGGGGCTCCTTGGCCATGTTACTGGCAAGGAAGTGTTATAGTAACGCAAGCCGTGACAGGACCTCCTGCGCTTCCCCACTGCCTGCGCTGAGACCATCAGCTGCGATAACCAGCTGCAACCTCAGAGCATTGGACCAAGAAAAGGTATCACACAGGTTTCACCACCACTGGGCAGGACAACCCTGCTAGAAGAGTGGATTGAGTAGGATAGCTTGGTTCCCCTCCAAAAAAATCCCCATAGCACAGCTGCTACAAGAGACAGAGAACTGCTGTGGGATGCAAGACTGACCCAGTCAATACTCACCACCACCAAAACAGACAACTGTGCCATTATTTGCTCATAAAATGCTTGACCATGACAAGAATTTAGAAGAAATTAAGCCATCCAGAGCTGGCTGATGGCCAGGTCAGGTCCAGAAGTGTTTTATTCCTATGCACAGCTGCTCAGTTAGACTCCCTTTCTGCCAGAGTGATTTCCACCTTCTTCTCTGAATACCAGCAGCCCTGCTGGCAGCCCCATAAAGGCTCTTACCAACACACTGAAGCACACAGTGAACGAAGAAAGCCAAGAATAATACCTTTATGAAACTGCTGCACACCCAACATATCAAGGCAAGGAAGACCAGCAAAAACTCTCGGTATCTTGTTTCTTCCATCAAGGTATTTAAGGCTGATGACTTCAGGATTACCATCCAGTCAAAAAACAATGGAATCCAAGGCACGAAGCAAGATAACTGAGGAAAATAAAAGAAAAAAACATCTGGTGACTTCGAAGAATCCACATCTACTATTTGCTCTATTATAAAGCTCTGAAGCGACACTGGGTCCACCCCAGGGGTAGTATTCATCTCCTCCAACTTCACCTATACAAAAATAAGATGAATTTCTAAGGAGACCAACATCTAGAGACAGAAAGAGCACCTGATGTAGACGTCAGCTCATCTCATCCAGCTTGAACCCCTCCATGGGCAGCCAGCAGACTAGAGGCCCACATTTTTAGGCAGGCATCTTTATGCAAGACTCCCATCCTTGTTCCCCAAAGCTGTTTCCCACATGCAAAGCAGGAATAACCACACTTCCTTCCTCACTCAGCAGTTGCATGACCAAATGTTTCAGAGCCTGTAACAACCTCAGACAATGCAATAATGGGAACATGGAAATTGCAGTAGAGTCACTCAGTTTAGCTTTCACTTCTTTCACCCCCAAACTTGATTCATAACAAATAAAAGCAGAAGCCAATGCCTCTGCAAGTGACTTTGTCCGCTCAAGACCTCCAGGCCTCCTCACTGGACTTCCACCGCTGGGCAGCCAGGTGTAAGCTCTGAGGAAGAGTGCCAGAGGCTAGACGGAGCAGCTCTCAATAAATTACTGACCCAAGAAAACTTTACAAGCATTACTTTCTGTCCACTTAATTTTCTGCTTTTACAGAGACTTTTATTTCCACCTTGAAAGACGGACCTTATGATTTAAAGCTGCTTGCAGTCCATTTAATGGAGCCAGTTCACCGATGAACAGCATTAGAATACTGATCATCCAGAAAACACAGACAAATAAGAACAAATAAATGCATAATTAATTGGAGCACACGAAGGCTAGCAACAGATAGTCACAGACACCAAGAGGCTGCATGCGTGGCACAAGGCAGCAAAGGTGTGGTTTCCACCCAAGGACACTTTAGCTTTCAGACAGAGCCATGAGACGCTGCTAAAGTCAGTAGCAGAAGACCCATCAGCTGTGGCAGGGCCAGTCGGGGCCCTCCCTGGGGCTGTTTAAGAGATCTCAACTGTGCTACAGCCAAGCCCTCATCCACCTCTCCCAGAGCGGTGGATGGAGTCTGTTCCCCGACCTCCCAGGCTGACTGACACAAGGAGGGTCTCAACCCACGGCAGAGGAGCGAGGAAGGCTCCAGCACCCAGCCACCACAGGGGGCTCACCGGGGAGCACTGCCCTGCGGGGTTGTCACCGCACAAGGCTCACTCCTATTCTCAAGAGAGCAGTTCAGTCATTTTTTGAGTTAAAAAAAGAAATGGTGGGGCTACCCTTTAAGTGTACAAAACGGAAGCACAGCAAAATTTTAGTGATTTCAGGGTGAAACCACCGTGTCTCCTGGTAATAAGATTCTCATCACAGTGTAACTGACTCCAGCTCCAGGGAGCTGCACCGGGAGTTTATTTCCACTTCATGGAGCAGAAAAAGCCATCTCCTCCTAAGCCTTACCAGAGCTGGATGTGTGCTGAGTTCACAGGCAGGCTCAGCTAGCTGCTACACCAGGACACACCCAGAGGAACACACTGGTAGTGAGAAAGTCACAGCAGACACCCAAAACCTGAACGTAGACTAACAGCCTCAGAGGTGGCAGGGCTGAAGGCATTGCCAGCAGCTTCTGGGCAATTCTCAGCTAGTTAGGAAAAGTAAGATGATCACAGAAGCAAGGACAAGCTGGTTTCACAGCATCAGTACCACCTTCCCCATCAGCAGTGCTGGCAGCAAGCGAAGACATTGGGTGGAAATAAAGGAGAGCCCTTTTCCAGCCCTGGGGTCTCGGAGGGGCTGATGGGAGGCATAAGAACAGCAGCCACAGATGTGGGTCCTGATTTCTGCCCTCTGGACATCTTCAATTTGCAGTGGGGGCACAGCACCCAACCTCCTTAACAATGGACACTGAGCAGACCAGCAGTAGCTTTTAGGAAGCCAAGGGACCTCCCAGAGACAGAATTCAACAGTAATTGAGAGAGGACTGCAGCATTTCACACCAACTTTGCATCTTGACCAGGGTTCAGATCAGTTATTTGGAGGTTTGTTGCTTCCATGTTCAGGCCTGCACTTGAGAGCAACTATGCATTTCCTTCAGAAACAGAAATAGCCTGAGATGCGTGGCAGACTCATACACACTGAAGACATTCACAAGTTATCCTGGGACTTTCTGTAAGCAAGCGATTCCCTCTCTGCGAAGTTAGCGATGCGAACTGGGCTTGGAGACCAGAGGCCCATCAGGCCCTGACTCCAGCAGTAATGCTGACGGGAAACTGAAACCACGAAAGTGAGACAGTGTCCAGTGCAGAATTGTCTGCAGATCTCCCTACCAACTATTCTGCAAATTGAGACTTCCTCTTGGCTTATTTTTAAAATGTTCTTTTTTGCAATTACCACTTTTCAAGACAGGATCTCGTGCATTCTTGACAAATAGATAACAGGGGAATTCCACTTGTTACCCCTTTGAAGACATGATGTATTTTGATGCCGAAAAATAAGAATCTCTAAATTAGTCCCACCAAGCCTTCACCGAGAAGAACTGTTGTGATGGTGCCTTCCCCCTTTCTCCTAAAAGACATTTCTCTTTATGCAACCTCAGTGACTCACCGCAGGTCCTTTCAATCAGAGAAGTTCTTACCACTGGCAAGACGCTGCCTTCACCTCCAGCTCGAACCATGGGCTGCACCCTTCATCTCCATATTCCATTATTTTCAGCTCCTATAAACGTGCTCTTGAACTGCTTGAGTCTCAAGCTTTTGGGAAGTGAGAGGCATGGGGAGCAACGTGTCTCCTGCTGTTCTTTGACTTAGGTCTATTACTTCTTGCAGTCATTTCTGAAGGAAACTACAAAAGTCCCGCTCCTGGAGATGCTGAAAGACAAGCTTCAAATTGCAGGACAGGGAGAAAACACACCCTGCTGGGAGCGGAAAATGGGATAAATGCTATCACAAAAAAGGCTGCTGTAAAGGGGAGAATTATCTGTGCCCATGCCCTCGAGGGCAGAAAAAGCAGCAACAGACTTGAATCAAGTGACATGAGCAGAGTGGTCTGTGCCCGAGGCCAGGGAGAGACCCCCAGTTGCCCTGCCAGTCCTGCAGCCTTCCATCCCCATCGCCTTTTCAATCCTCCTGCCTCTAGGCACGTGAGGACCCAGAAGTCTGTGGAATTTCTTGGATTTCACCATTGTAAAGTACATCTCAACACCAAAAAATAACTTCCTAAAAAATAATTTAAAAATCCAGCCTTATCCTATGCTTCCTTTTATCTCTTCTTTCAACGATTTCCTCACCTTCCAAAACACCAGACCAAGGCCAGCGGGTGTCAGCACCTCGAGCTTCTCTCTCAGAGGCCAAGCTGACCTCTCCTCTCACACGTGCTGGCAATAGCAGCTCTGCCACCCGTGGCGCCTGCACCTCCCTGGCACCTGAACACTGCTCTCAGCCAGCCTCTGCCGGGCACAGATGGCTGAACCAGGGCATCAAAAACCTCAGCCCCATCCACGACCACTCAAAGGACTGCGTGGGCTTGGCAAAACTCAGCTGGGTTAAGAGAAGCCTCTTCTTCTAATTAAAAATCTGCAGAAATGACACACATCTGATCTGAGTAAGAAAAGGCCAGTTAGACATACTCACTCCTCAGAGAGGAAACGTGCTTGTTCCTGGCATCGATTATGAAAACCCCTCACCACATGATGCAAGAGTTAATTTTAGTTCCTATCACCCCTTATCCCGAGAGCGAAGGCTGAAGTTTCACCCAACACCGCAGCCGATTACAAGCTTGGTGCCAAGCGAAGCCCCAGGAAGATTTAGGCTGGAGACAGTGATGGTCTTTGGCACAGCCTGGCTGGGCACTGAGCACCGGGGCTGCTCTGTGGGGATGTGGAAGGTGGGAGAGCCGTGTCTGTGTGTCACAGGAGACAACTGGGGGAGGGAAAAATTCAGTAAATGCAGAATTCAGAGGAAAAAGGTGCTTCCCACAAAAAAAAAAAAAAAAAAAAAAAAAAAAAGGTAGTGGCCCAAGCTGCCCTTGCCAAGAAGGAAGGGAAGGACATGACTGAGAGCATCAAGTGGTTCTTCCTGATGCTCACTGGTGTGGCTGCAAGCCAGTGGGACAATGCAAAAGGTCCCTTTGGGAGGGTTCGGGTGGCTACTCACATAGGGCAGAAGGGACAAGACTCCAGGTGCTCCCATGCCTAGCAAATATACCCTCCCAAAAACATGCAACCACATCTCCAGCCTGGGAGGGAGCCTGGTGCCAGCTACCTCTGGGCATGAGCCTCAACCCCAGGTGTCCCATGGACTGCCTTGGGCCACCACTGGGCATGTGGGGCTTCTTCAGGCATGTACCTTGCTGAAAACAAACACTGGTACTGTGGAAGGTTACATGTGAGTGCACTATCACATTTAGAATAACATCAAACAAGTGGAAACAGTGATACCACCTTATCACAAAAAATCACCATCAGCTATTTGTTGTTCCACTGACTCGGCACTTCTGCCTCTCCAAACTCTTCCTAAGACTTCTTGTCCACCCCCAAAAAAGCGTCACATTACTCTGCTACACTGGCTCAGTATTTCTGGGGTTTTCCTTTTGCGTACTTTCTAACATTCCAAAAGCATCTTTATCCCCAGTCAGGCCCAGGACCATCCCCATTCCCCAGCTGAGCAAGGCAGCACGGAGCCCACACAACCAGGAGTCCCCCAGGGTGGAGACCCCAACCTCTGCCCCACGCTGCCTTCCCCCTGTGCAGTGAGGGCCGATGCTAATTTCTTCAGCCTATTTGGAAAAACAAGTTTACACGTGAGATTTCAATTGGCTCCCTCTCTGCTTAACTACTCCAGCTGTGAAACAAAGCAAGCGAGAGACAAAGCACTACACACAAGCAGCGTGACCATTTCAGAGGGCTTTTTGTGAGCTTTAAAGCCAAGCCCACTAAATAGATTAACTTACAGCATAAACAAGCAAGTAAATCTTTCCCCCAAGGCCCTGTGTATCCAAAGGAAGCTTTAGAAGTTACTTCCTGCCATTGTGGAGGCCCTGCTGGGAACTCGGGAGCCTTTTCAGTCCCTGGCTTGGTTGCCCAAAAACTTCAGATTCGCTTCCAGCACCACTGGCTGCAGCTCCACAAAAGACAGATGATGGCGAGGACGGCTTTGGCCCTTCCCCATCACCCTGGGGCAGTGAGGCAGTGACTGACACCCACTTCCAAAGCTCACGGAGAGGTATGAGCCCCACTGTGACCAGAGGAACCACTGGTACAACTGCAGTGTCATCACAGTCATGAGAAGGACGGGAATCTCCAGGTGAGGAGATAGACCATGGAGGGCTGGGCGTCCAGCCAACAGCAGGATGCCAGCCCCACCATGCTGTTCAGCCCTGAACATCTTCAAGCACCTCAGAGCACAGGTCCTACCCACCACTCTGTATCCCTTCTCCCTGGCTCACTGACTGTATTTGAAAGTGACATGCCACCACAAAGGGCACAGAGCACCCCATCCATCCCCAAATCACCTCCAGCCAGGTAGGCACAGCCCTGACCAGCTCCCACGTGCAGGACAAGTCACCAAATCCTCCCAGTGACATGCCACAGGAGCAAAGCGTGCACGAACTCGTGCAGCAAATGCATCCTGAATGCCTTCCAGCCCTTGGTTCCTCCCAGGGTGGGTGGTGGCATCGCAGGGCCCTCGTGCCAGCTCTTCACAAGGAGCCAAGTTCCTGGGAAGAGGCCTGATGGAGACTCCTAAGCACAGTTTCCACAGAGCCAAAGGCTTCCCCCTTCACCCTCCAGCATCGTTCTACAGCTGGTGGTAGTGTCCTGGTTGGAGACCCCCGGTGGGAGGCTGTCGAACACTCGCCAGTGCCCAGTGCTGTGAGCCAGCAGCTCAGGGGCCACCACAAACAAGGCTCCGAGGCTCCAAGCGAGCTGCATGCCCAGCAAACATGGACTTAGACCCATGCAGCCACTTCTTGACTCTGCCCAAGTTCCCTAAAGGATCAAACACCCCCCAGCATTTAGACCAGATCAGCCCGAGAGTAATTTGCATCTAAAGAGCAGTCCTTTGGGGAATTCAGGATGGACTGCAATCCAGCTAGTTGATCCAGGGAGGCAAACCTCAAGCAGAAGGCCCCCGAGATGAGCAAGACTTACAGCCATGGCCAAGGAGCAGCAGCGAGGTCACCCAGGGCTGGGTCCTGCAAGGCTGGAGACCGCTCGGTCACACACCAAGCACCCGCACCCGAGCGCCACCGTAACTGCTGCATACGCACAGCCACGTGCGTGCACCGATTTGCAAGGTTTATCAACACAAAGACACCAAGAATGAAGAAACATTTGTGAAGTTTCACATGTACAGATTGCCAGAAACAATGAGAAAAGGGAAATGCCACCTGAAAGGACGAGAGCTTGTTTGCAGAGAAGCCTCTGAGCCGAGGGTTTAAATAGACACAGCAATGGGGGAAGCAGCTGAAAGGGGAAGCATTTCATCCTAATCTGAGGAAAAAAAAAAAAAAAAAAAAAAAAAAAAAAAAGAGTAGGCCTTTGTGGAAGGGATGAAAAACAATTCTGCAAGTTCAAGACAACACCGTAACACCGTTCCTCCTAAGCGTGCACACACCAGACGTACACCCATGTGCTGTGTTTAAACATTAACATGGCTTTAGGATGAATATTTTAAATGCCTTGAAGTTACAGCCCCAAACCCTCCGACACAAGATAAAAAGGGAGACAGATTCCCTATCACAGCACTGCTAAGGACAGTCACAAGATCAGGCTCAAAGCTGACATCATGACCGCGGGGGGACAAAGCTCCAGCACGCCCTGCATTCCCAGGCGCCCTCGTCACATGAGCTGCTCACTTCTGCTTACAGCCACCCAAAACGAGGACCAGCAGCACTTCAGGAGCTGCTCTCACCCCAAGCACTACGGGAATTTTAAGCAAAGTAACAAAGCATTTGAGGGAAAACCAAGCCCCATTCCCATTGAGCAGGGCACGGTTCCCAGCAGCGTGGAGTCATTAAGAATTGTCACAGCCCCACGGGACGGCGTCACCCAGCCAGGTAGCGTTTTCTAATTCCGCTTTTAACTCAGCAGTGGGGTTGTGCTCACATCTGTCGGCCAAAACCATCTGCAGCACTTTTCACTGCCCGGCACAGCTGGGAGGCAGCGTTGGAGCCTGCTCCAGCACCCAGGGGCTCGCCCGGCCCCGTTACGGGAAGGACACAGCGCAGGTGGGGGCGCTGAACCACGCAGCTGTCCCGGGCAGGATCCGGCCGCTGGGCTCTTTCTTACCAGCAGGAGACTGGAACCTGGGTGAACTCTCAGATGGGGCAGGTTAAATACAGCAATCACACTTGAGAGGGGAGCACATCTGAGCCGAAAACAGGCAAGCCTCGGACACGAAACCCCACCAAACGCCCGCAGCATCACACTGCCTTCGTGCCCCTCGGAGCCAGCTCTCCTCCTGCTGCCTTCTGCAAAGGCAGCCGAGCATCTCCGCCTCCTGCGGCACGGCCGGGCCGCAGCGAGGGAGCAGATCGCCCGACCACAAGCCGGGGTGACTTTTTTTCTTTCCTTTTCCTTCAATGGCAGGGCTTGAAATCAGAGATGAACGAGTCTGAAGGAGCTCACGCCTGTCCACTCATGTATTCCAGATGCACACACTATAATCACGGCTTGCCAAACAGGATACGAGCCGTAAGAAAATAAAGCATTTTATCTACAAGCTTTTCCAAGAGGGTATTAGAAACAATGGGGAGGAAATACAAAATTAACACTAGAGAAGAGCAATTGGCAGTACCCCTCATGAGCCTGTTCTTCATTACAAGGCTGCCTATTCAGTAGCTTTCATCAGGAAAATCGCATCTCAGAGCCATTCCTGACAGTGTCCCTATTTCCTAATTAAGCTTCGCCAAAGAGCCGCGTCTTTTCGTTACCCGCATGGCGCACAATCACAACAATTACCATTTCATCGCGCTCAGGCTGCTGAAAACCCTGCAATTAACGCATCTGAGGAGTCATACAGACGTGTCACTGGGGAGACAAGTTCTCACGTTGTGTTAATTGGCGGCCAAAGACAAAATCATCAGGAAGGGAACACTGGTTTTCGGGGGGTTTCAGTCCCCATGCTGAGAAAGGCGCTGAGCTTCTCCCCAGGCTCCCACCCAGGTGGGTGGAAAGGGCTCGGTGCCAGCATGGGTGCTGGTGGAGGGTCCTGCCCACACCACCCTTGCACCAAATTGTGCATCGTGCCCGTGGCACATTGGCTGCACGACTGGCTGTGCCTTCAGGAGAGCAAACAGCCCCATTTGGATGCACACAACATGGGATGGACACAGTCCTGGGTGGTTTCTGGAGACCTCCAGAGATGGCTTTGGGTGGGTGGGCACCTTGCAATGAAAGGGCTGGCAATGGAAAGGGGACAAAGATGACCCCACACCATCTCCAGCCATGCCAGGAGTCCCGCAATACTGAGCCTCTTAGGGAAGCAGAAAAGGAGAGCATGAGCGGCAGAACCTGGGTCGCATTCACAGGTCACATCTTCCTCCTCTGCAGTCAGGAGCGCCATTTCCAGCCCCAGACACCTCCCCGTCAGGTGAGCATGGCTGCAATGCTGCAGCAAGGGAAGAAGCGTTGGGCTGGGATGCCATGCCTATGGGGGACACAGTTTCCATAGGGAACTTGCCCTTAGTTACTGCCCAGTACAAGTTCAAAGCAGAGACAAGAGAGGAGTTTAGAAGCAGCAGGAGACTCTCCTCACTCAAAAACATCCTTGGGGCACTCACTTGAGCAGCTCTCCCCCAGCAAATTCATGCACATTTTCCACTTGCAAAATAATAATGCAAAAACAGGCAGCCCGGAACTTGGAACAGCTCAGTGGTCACCCAAAAAGAGAAGTTGAAACTGCCCCAGGTGAGCTACAGCATGACAAGCCTGCAGCAGTCCCTGCATCATTACACAGGTGTCACCACCCGGTCCCCATCACGGCTGGAGCATCGTGCTGTCGGCAAAGCCACCGCCGCATCCCTCAGCCCCGAGGGCCACTACGACGCGGGCAGCATGCTCTGCCAGGGCAGTGTACAGTACTTCTCTCTGATGCTTTTATCTGGATTCAGTTCTTCTTTCTCGGTACAAAACTCACATCTTGATTTTCATGTTCAGCAAAAGGCACAAGGTGACAGTTTTGGTTTGCTTTTCCCCAAATTGGGGTGCCCTGATCTGCAGGGGGGGTAAAGGGTCTGGCCAGCTGCACCATCCTACAGCACCAGAGCCTGCAGCACTGAAGAGCCCCTACCCCAAACCCATCTACCCTGCCACGACAGATTCTCCCTCTGCAAATCACCTCCAGCACTTCAGCTGTCCCCTTTCCTCCTCCCCTATCGGGCTGTGGAGCTGCAGGAGAGCGCTGGTGGTGCAGCGTGGAGCAGCGAGCATCCCCGTTGCCTGTCAGCAGGACACTGCACGAGGCTAAGCCGGCCCTGGACCACGCACGCCTCCAGCTCGCAGTGCTGCAAACCATGCTTTGCACTGCCCGGACACCTGCAGGGCATCCTCCAGCCCAGCTCCAGAGGATGCGCCCCGGCCATCGCCCTCCAACCTCCTGCAGTCGCTGTAACCGAGGGATGCAACAGCGGCAACCACTGCTGCTAGGCTCTCACCCTTTACCCTCTCATCTTTCTAGGTTTAAGCTCTAATCTGAGCAACACCCGCAGTTCCAAAACACTTTGTGATTGTGTTGTGAAACAATTTGCAACTCCATCCAATTTTTTTGCTATGAGCATGAAACAGCCAAACACAGACCCATTCCCAGCACACACACACACAAAAACCAAGCACTGACATCCTGCACATCTCTGGAGTCGGCAGCCTCTGCATCTAACCAAGATTTAGAAAATTACTACACATCGAAAACCTAAATAAATTGCAGCTGCTTAGCCTCAGCCCCTTCAACAACAGGATAAGCAGCACCAGCCTGCAGCTGCCTGAGCATGTTTTCGCTGCATTCAGAGTAGCAACATCAGCACCGAAAACAAGCTACTAGCAAAGCTAACGGGTGCTGGGGTAACAGTGAGATTTTAATAAACTTGAAAACAAAGGTCTGAAATCTCTTTTCTCCCGCTTTCGTTAGTGATTTGAGTCAGCCTGGCCTTTTCCTCCCCTAGGGCTTGAACCATCCAAAGCAGCTAAACATCTTTTTGTGGAGGTTGCTGCAGAAGTGAGCAGAGCAGGAGACCAGGCTGGATCCGTGCGCCCCCTGGTCAGTGCTGGACACCAAACAGGGGCCACTAGTGGCACCGCAAGGCCCCGGAAACACCCGACCAAACTGCTCCTTCCTGGGCACGAGCATCGGCACAGGCTGGTGTGCAAAGCAGCACGAGGACATTTCATGGCTGGCGCGTGTCTGGACACCAGTGCCGAAGGGATGACTTGCTGCTGGGCTTGTCACATCCCAAACCACATCCTGTTGCCACAGCAAAGCCCTGCCAGGGTCACATCTTTGCCCTGCTGGGCTGTGGGGACGCTGGGGTCCCGAGGGTGGGAGGAGCAGCAAGTGATCCAAGGGCCGTGGGTCCCTCCAGCCTGGCAGGGGGAGCTCCCGGTGACACCGGGTGACTCACTGCCACCCCCGCCAGAGACTCTGCCAAAACTCCAGCCGGGTACCGGAGAGCCCCCGGGATTTCCCGGGGACCCATGCGCTGTGGGGTGGTCCCTGGGGGCTGAGCTCCACACCTGGGCCCCAGGCAGCAGCTCTGTGGGGCAGCAGGAGAAAAACAAGAGCACGCAGTCCAGAAATGAGTCACGGCAGTGGGGCCCCGTCCCCACCAGCGGGCACAACAAGCTGCTCCTGGCCACGGAGCCCCCCAGGCTGCCAAGGGAGCCAGGTGGAGACAGGGTGGGGGGTGCGCCCTTCCCAGGCTGCAAAGGGACCCCCCACCCTGGGGCCATGGGGTGACCCCCCACCAACGGGTGCGGGGTCCTCCCTGGGGTTGCAGGGACGCCAGGGAACCCCCCTGTGGGGTCAGCCACAGGGGCTGCCCCATGACACACACACCGCTCCCAGCTGAAGGGGGACCTCCAGTTCCACAAGGGATCATTGCCCCCACGCGGTTATTTGGGCACCCCACTTAAAGCCCCCTCAGCCAGCCCCCCATATCACACGCCCACCCCCCTCCGCCAGTGCCCACCGGCCCCTCGGTTACACGGACACCCCCGTTACAAGGACCCCTCCGGAGCCCCCAGGCGGACAAAGCCCCCGGTTACAACCTGCTCTCGGTCATACGCGGGTGCCCCAGGCGGGCAGAGCCCCCGGTTACACCGACACCCCCCAGCCCCCGGGGGGCTGCAGCGCCCCCGCTCCCGGCCCCGGGGGTCCCCACCTGGAGTGCGGCTCCCGCCGGCGCTCCCTGCCCATCCTCGGCGCGCCCCGCCGGGCTCCCCGCCGGGCTCCGCTGCGCTGCGCTCCCCGCGGGCGGCACCGGC
>NC_048910.1:2194948-2213470 GCF_011077185.1 Oxyura jamaicensis
CCCCACCGCTTTCTCTTCCATTCTTCTGTTCTTCTATTCATCAACCCCCCCTTCATAACCTTCTCCTTTCTATCTTCCATCTATCCATCCCTTCATCCATCTGTCATTCTGACACCTCATTCTTCCATCCATCCACCCCCCAGACCATCCAGCCATTCATCCATCTCCCCTTGCCTCCACCAGTCCCTTTCTCTCCCTCCAGTCACCCACTTCTCCATCCCTCGCTATCCATCCTTCCATCCATCCCTCCCTCCGTCTCTCCATCCCTCCCTACAGCCACCCCTCCATCCGCCTCTCTGCTGCCCCGTCCCTCCCCCCTCCACTCCTCCAACCTACGTGACCCTGTTCTCCTTCCCTCCCTGCTCATCCCCTTTTCCCCACTGGAGAAGCCCTTGGCACCTCCCCAGCAGCGTGAAGCCAACCATGGCCGGGCTGGGTGACACCAGGCTGGGGACATGCTGCTGCTTCCTGCTCTGGTGGCACCGGGAAATGGCCTTTCCCTGGTGCCCTCAAGGGAGTTCCAAAGAAAGGGCCCGTGCCAGCATCGACCACAGGCAATGCTCCCCCCCGATGTCTTTCCGACAGTGCATCTGCTGCACGGGGCCGGACCCAGCCCAGCTGATGTTGCGGGCAGCAGCAAGGATCCAGCTCTAGGTTTCTTTGCGGGTTTTCGTTTTTCAGAAGAGAGTGACCGCTGCTACGGATGCTCTGAGACTTGAAAACCGCTCGGGCGCTGAAATAGATGTGGGTTTCGCCGTGAGATTCCAGTGAATTTTAAAAAAAGCAACCAGAGTCAGAGCCAAAATCCCCCTGAAGTGCTGATCCCCGTACAACTGCCCACGGCACACATCGTGTGGGACGCCGCGCTCAGAGCCCCTGATGCCCCCCGCGCCCTGCAGCACCCTGGGGCTCGCGCCGGGTGAAACCCTGCGGTGAGGGGACGGAGCTCGGCCTTCTCCAGCTGAGCCGCCACGGCAATTCAGATGAAATTCAGCAAAAATAACAGAGAGGGGAAAGTCTGGTGTCTGTCACGGTGCCACCTGCCTCGCAAAGCACAGCACCCAGGTGGAGCAGGCGGAGGTGGGAGCGGCACAGCACCCCGCACTGCTGCCTCTGTGAGGCCGGGGCTGGGAAGGGTGGCAGTGGGGTGGGGAAAGGCTGCTGGGCACCAGCCCGGCGTCGGTTTTGGGGATGCCAATCAGACGTCTGGCATTCCTTCTGCTCCAATCCTACCTCCACATTTCGTCCCCAACCCTTCATGCTTATCTCCAAGCCAGAGGAATTGGGATGTCCGAAGGCTAGACCAGAAGAGGCCACACTGCTCAGGCAGTCAGAGCTGCCACGCGTCCCCCCCGTCCCTCCGGATCCCACCCCATGCACTGTGCGTGCTGTCATCGGCTTGTTTTGCTCCTCGGGGCACGCGGCAGGAGGAAGTTACCAAACCCGGTGACTCTGGGGGCTCGTGCCGGGCGGAAGGAAGCGGAGCAGCGCAGGGAGGTGCCGTGCCCTGCCCCTGCTGCAGTGCGCAGTGACAAGGATGACAAACAGCAGCGTGGTGGCCACCGGGCTGGAGCAGCCACCCTGGGGAAGGGGCCCCAGAGTAGAGGTGCCTCCAAGGGACCTGAGCGCTGAGCTCCTCCTTACCACTGAGTTTTTCTAATTTGAGGTCAGGAGACCCTGGGGACACCTGTGCCATGCTCCACGGTGATCTCAAGTGGCTTTTCAGGTCCTCACTGGGAGCAGGGAGGCAGCCCCAAGCCTCTCCCCATGTGGGTTCACAGCGGGGTTGCACTCAGGGTGCCTGCGGTCACGCTGGCAGCAATGCCAAAGCTCCAGAGCACATTGGTGCCACCAGCGCAGTGCCGCCAGCAGGGTGCATCTCAGCCACTGTCACCCAGCCCCACAGCTCTGTCCCCTGCCCTCAAACTGCCCACTGCTCCAGAGACCCAGCTCAGAAGGGGGAGGCTGAGGCTGTGCTCCGACAACACCAGTAGCTAGAGATGTGGGTTCTCGGTACCACAATGAGTTCCAGTGAAGGCACCAGAAAAGCCCCCACCCATGCAAATCGATTTGGGAGCAGAAATCTGGTGTTCACACCCGTGTCTCCAGCTGGAGGTTTGCCACCATCGCGCTGCTGCCTGGGTGCCGCCTGGGGACCCGTCCACCTCTCCACTTCCAGACGTCCACAGGACACCACCTCTGCTCCAAAGGATGCTCAAGGGCAGATACAGGACTCAAAGATAAAAGTATTTAGGCTTAAACTTTCCACAGATGACTCCAAAGCAACTCATGGAAACTCCTGGCTGGATCAGGACTCGTCCTTCAGCAGAGCAATTGCCACACAAAACCCCTTTGGTGATAGAAAGTGATTTCCATAGCAAACACTTCTAAGCAAATCAGGTTTCCGACACATGCAAAGGGACTGGGGTGTGTGAGGGGCGGCGGGCTGTAAACACTCCCACGAGTCCCCAGTCAGTCTGCTTCCATCAAACCCTTTCTCATTTCCAGCAACATGAATTCACAAACCCAAATCTCATTTTCCCAGCTTCTAGTTTCATCCCTCGTCCTCCAAACCAGCCCCGAGACACCGCCAGCCTGCTCCAAATGGGCTCCCCCCTGGCTGGCAGGGGTGCTTGGAAATGTGGCTCATCATCCCACCCCTCTCTGCCCGACATACTTCTAGCGGGCACGTACGTGCTTCCCTGAATCGAACACACGCTGCTGGGTCGGGCTGAGCTGCGTGGAGCATCTCCAGACCAGTGTGAGAAATTCCTGGAAGGCAGATTTTCTGTCTCAGATATCGCAGTATCGGTTTCTGCTTAGAATACTGTAGTTACAAGCCACATCGAAGCATACTTATTCTTGATGGCTGCCAGTCAGAGTAGTTAGTTCACTTGGGAATGTCCTACTGATAAAAATGCTTCAAATCTAGGTGGAAAAGGAGCCTGTGGGGAAAGACCCCTTGCTGAGCTTTTTGTTGGGGCACTGACCAGCTGCTCTCCATCTCCACTTCTGCAGCAAGACCAGGAGAGGTTTTAACATGAAGCTACAAACCAAGCAATTAATGACACTCTGTGCAAATGCCTCTTTTCAGACGATTTTTTCTTGTGCCCGCATGCCCCTGTGTCCCCCCACCCCACAGAGGATGCCAACGTGGGGACCTCAGGGACAGGGAGAGCTGTGGGTGCGGTGACAGCTGTGGGTGGCTTGAGCCAGAGCCACAGCAGGCAGAGGGGAGGAATTTCCTTCCACAGCCCCCGTCTCCCCAGGGGTTTGCCCCCATCACACGGATGCATCGCCCAGCTCTCCCACGTCCCAGCTGAGGGGTTCCTGTGTCTCAGCAAGGGGGGAGCAGCAGGCTCGGGAGCTGGGAATTGCCCAAACGTCCCACACAGGATTCCCCCTTCCTGCAGCAGCTTTCCACTGGGTTTTTGCACGCCTGTGTCCCTGGCCCCTCTGACCCTTTGCAGGAAGCCCGGTGGAATGTCCCCTCGCCCCGGACAGCACCTCTGCAGACAGAAACTCTCCCTGCACAGGCTGTGCTCTCCCTTTGCCACCTCAAATTCCCCCATGCTGGCTCAAATCTGTCAGGAAGCCTCACCCCCACCCCACATCCACCCCAGCCCAGTGCAGGAGGCACTGGCTCGTCGTCCATGCATGGGTCACCCCAGCACAGAAACCACACTGGAGAATGCTGGTAGCTCCTGGGCTGCAGCAGGGCAGGACTCAGCTGAACATTAGCCAGGGACCGACCAGGACAGGGAGCAAAGCCAACTATGGGATGGGATGTCCCCTCAGCCACAGAGGTGCTGAGGTGTCCTTGATGGATTCAGGCCCAGCCACACACTGGAAATGCAAAAAATTATCTCCAAAAAAGGCCACGAAGTCGTCAGCTCCAGACATGGCCCAATGGCTGCAAACTGCAGCCAGCACATCTCCCGAGGCTGTGTCCGCATCTCTTTAGGACATGTTCGCATCTCTCAGAGTTGTGTTCTCATCTCCCAGGGATGTGCTCACATCTCTTTAGGATGCATTCACATCTCACAAAGATGCACACAGTGCTGCTCTGTCCGTGGCTAGGGAGGCTCTCGGTGTGCTCATTGTTCCCTTCTCTGCCTGTTCCCACAATGACGGAGCTCCACAGCCCCAGCGCAGCACCCCAGGCCTCTGCCTGCTGCCTGAACAGCTTCAGAGGGAAGGGGAAGCAGGATCCAGCAAAAAGGGAACCTGCTTTTTCTTGTTGGTTCCTCCCACGACTTGTGTTTTTCATTTCTCTGGTGCAATTTAAAGGATACTGAAAGATTGCTCAACACCACCTGAATCTGACCCTTGAGAAATGAAAATGGGCCATAGGCTTCGGTGGTGGCAGACCTGACCCCAGTCCTTCCCCTTCTGCCTTCCACGCAGAAGGTGAAAACATGACCTTAAACAACCTGATCCTGAGAAGAGCTGAAGGTTTGGGGCTGGGGGTGGATGGCTCCAGAGCAGCCCTTAGCATTCACACTTCCCACTCAAACTTTGTCTGACCTGCACTCTCCCGCCCTGTGCAGGTGGATTTAGCCTTCTACGTCAGGGTGTGGGGTGCCTGGAGCAACCCCCTGCTAAACCCTGGCTCCCCTCCAACTCCAGTCCCTTCTTTCTCAGAGAAGGTCTGATCCTGGCCCTCCTGCAGCCCTCGGGACCATTTCCATTCCAGTCTCTGGCTTCAGCACACCCAAAGCCAGTCAGGTGCTTGCTGGAAGCCCTCCGTGCTTGTCACCGGGAGAAGGAAGAGCGGGGGAAGCACCTGGGTAGGAGTCTGATGCAGGAAATCAGACATCTTCCCCACTGTGACATTAGCAATCGCAGGGGTGATTGTGAACGAAGGGACACACACACATACACAGGCGTGGAACAGGATAGCGCCCTTTTTTCCTACAAAGAGGTGCAGAAATCAGGGCTGACGTGGAAACCTAGCGGGACAGCTGGACCTCGAGGGACCATGGCGTGGAGCTGAGCAGAGGGTTGCTTTGCACAATTTTCTCCTGCCATTCCTGACCGTTCACTTCGGTGGATATTTGCCATTTTGCAGGTAAAGATGCTCAGCTGCTCTGACACCGGGCTGTGCCTGCTTCCAGGATTCACTCCATGACCCCTTGGGGCAAGATGCTGCTGTAAGAGGTCCCCTTGCATGCAGAGAGCCAGCCTTATCCCAGCCTTGCCTGAGCCTAAAGCTCTCTCCCGAAGCTGGAGCCCCCTATTCCTGACCTTTCGGAGCTTCCTCCCATGCTCGCTTCCCCAGGGCTTTGCAGCAGGGCTGTTCTTGGCCCCGGGGAGGGGGCAGGGGGCAGGGGCAGAGCCCCTGGAAGGCCGGGGGCTGGCAGCGGGCTGGCTTTGCACGGGCTGAGGCTTCCACCCTGCGTCCTGCTGCAGAACTGCAGCGCTGGATGCTGAGCAACACCCGGGGTGCGCCCTGCGCCCCCGGACGGCACCCACCCGGGGTCCTGCACCCACGTTAGCACCCACCCGGGGGGCTCTGCCTCCTGCAGCTTCATGGTGCCAGCACGGAGGAGAGCTGTGTGGGTGCCAGGGCAGCTGCGAGCACGATGAGCTTCAGCACAGCCACGCCTGAGCACGCAGCACCTCGGTGTTGGAGCATCCCCGCTCCTGCCGAGCCCCTCCGCAGCGATCGGTGCCTTCGGGTGCCAAAGCCTGGATTTGGGACACGCTCCGGGCACTGCGGTTGGAGCCGCGGCCATACCCAGTTGACCCCGCTCCATGTCTCCATGGGGCTGAAGAAACCTCCTGGGAACGCACCGCAGCGGGTGGTCCATCGGCAGTGTGCTGCTCCGGGGCCGGGGGGAGCCGGGGGGAGCCCTCGGCAGCCCCCGCGTGGGACGTGGAGGTGGCAGCACGCGAAGGAAGCCCTGAGCCCCGAGCATGCTGTGCCAGGAGCCCTGCAGCCACTGCCTCCGCCCTGGCTGCCCTCCAGGGCCTCCAGGTCCCCAGGCGGTGCCACCCAGCCGTGCCCCCCTCCCTGCGCAGTGGCCGAGGACAGCTTTGGGCTGCTGCTGTCCTCTCCGCCACCCTACGGAAGAGGCACATTTTCAAGCCGCCTTTTGTCATGGACGAGCGAAGCATCTGAAGCCGAAAAATCCAAGCAGTGGGCAGGAACCCGCGGGTGGTTCCTGCCCCTCCCCACAGCTGGTGACAAAGCCTTTCTGCCAGCCCAGCCTTTGGGGACAGGGGCTCCCGGGGCTCCCCAGCCGTTCTGCTCCCCGTGCTGGGCGCTGGGTGCCCGGCAGGTGGCAGCAGGGCCCGGGGTGACAGCGGTGGCACCGGGCCGGGAGCTCCGGGGTCCCCAGCCGGGCTGCGAGGGGACGCGCAGCACCATGGCATCTGAGGTCGCTGATGCCTGGGATGGGAAAGGTTTGGGGGCCATCCTGCTCCGCCTGGAAGGACAAAGCCCTGCTGCCAGCACCAGCCGGAGGGGATTTCTGCAAAGGTTTGGGGAGGGCCCGACCGGAGCGGCTGGGAGCAGGCAGGGGACTGCTGGTGACAGTGTCCTGAGCACATGTCCTGGGAAACCTGCAGGCAGTGAGCCCTTCCAGCTCCCCTCCAGATGAAGCACCTGAGCTGCTGCTGAAACCTCGCTCACTTGAACATGCCTCGGCTGCATATTGAATGCTTGGCATTTTGTGGATGAAAGGGGGCTGGGGGCTTGGGGGAAAGCAAAGTGCGATGGCAACGGTGCCTCCCTGGCCTGTCGTAGGTACCCACCAAAGGCTGCTCCTCTTCACCAGCCCCAGGATGCAGAAACTCCGGGGAGGGAAGTGAGGAAAGGCAGGGAATGGGGATGGGGATGGGGATGGGGATGGGGATGGGGATGGGGATGGGGACGGGGCAGGCAGCCAGCACAGCCCCTGAAGGTGGCAGTGCCCAGGGTCCGGGGTGGGGAAAGGCAGATGTGCATAGCCAAGAAGGTGTCGCTACGAGCCCTACCCTCCTAGGAGGTTTGTCGGGATGTCAGACCTTTCCCTTTCAGGCCCCAGGGGCAGGTGCAAAGCAAGTCAGGAGGGTGGGGAAGGTGCAACATGAGCAGTCTTTTGTCTCCCAAATTGAGAAGGAACAAAAGACCTGTTTGTCAGCTGGAGGAAACGCTATTCAACATTTCTCCCAGGCTGAAAAAAACGCATTGCAAGGCAACACATAGCATTTGGGAGCTTTTTATACCAGTACATTATCTCTGCCTAGGGCTGGTGCAGGCAACCCGGCAAAGCCCCGGAGCAGCCCCTGGGCCACCCCACGGGGAGGACGGGGCAGGAGGGGCCAGGCAAGGGGAGGTGCAGGGGGCAGCCCTGGGTGAAGACCAAGTGCAGGACCCCCCCTTCCCCCCGGGCAGAAGACCTCGCGGCCTCTCTGCCCTGCATAAATCCTTAAACTTCAATTAACTCCACTTCCCCCAGGGGTGGGTTTCACCCTGGTGCTCTAATTCTTGTTTATTTTAAAGCTGCTCCGTGCTTGGGAAATCCATCGGCATTTCTCGGCTCGGATTTGCAAATTCGTGTTTTTTAACATGATTGTAAATCCAAGCCTAGCAGTCGGTAGGAGGCCAGCAGGGGTGGCTGTGTCACTCTTTGTGCTCTCCGGGTCTCAGGTGGTGCAGAGATGTGCATTTTGGGGCAGCACAGGAACAGCCAACGCTGTGTATCAAATCTCACAGAAGTAATATTTGTGTCCGCACACCCGGGGACACCTCCAAGTGACCAGGAGACCAGTGTCAGGGACAGGAGGGAGCAGCGAGACCCTGGTGCAGTGTTTGGTAGCAGTGAGCAGGTGACAGCTGGAATTTGTCCTCCGAGGGATCTGTGTGCATCGTTCAGGCCACCCGTCGGCTGGGGACGGGGACAGGCGGGACCCCGGAGATAGGGTTGTTCTCCAGCTGAATCAAAACCAGGCAGTGTGCTGGGAGGATAGGTTTGCTTTTCTCTACCACACGATGAATACCGGAAAATAATTTTATAAAAATATTTTCAAAGGTATTAATTAATTTAAAAAAAATAGAGAGAAAAAAAAATTATTGATGCCAAAGGCGGTAGGGATAGGTCAGAAAAATGAACTTTTCTCTCTTCCCACCCCTTGTTACTAAGGCATCTGGGGGCAGGGATGGGGAGTGTGACCAGCTGGCATATAGCAGCCTTTCCTGCTATGGGCAGCAGAGAGCTTTAACCAGAGCGCAAACATCACTGCCCTGCTGAGCACCTGGGGAAACTGAGGTCAGAACAGAGCCACACTCCTGCCTTTGGGCAGGAGGAATGCCAGGTGGGTCTGGGAGGCTGCGGGCCCATCAGCAAGGCTCTGCCTCCCCGGAGGCCGATGCAGGCAGGTGAAGGCTGCTCAGAGACCCTTCCCCAGCCCCCGTGCCTGGGGCTGACCCCGTGCCTCGCCGCCCGGCCAGAGCGTGCTCCCGCTGCCTTTCTGCAGGTTCCCCTATTAAAAGGTTATAGCCACTCGAAGGCCACTTCATCCAGCTTAATACATACTTAATTATAATTGGGTTAGGATGGCTGCCAAAAAGAGAGTGAATGCTGTGAAGCGTTCTGGGTAAGGCTCAGCAAAAAGCCGTGTCCTGCTGTCCTGTGGGTGACGTGCCCTCGCCGCACCGAGCCCCACATATGGGGACACCGCTGCTCTCAGCAGCCTCTCCATGAAGAGGTGGGTTGGGGTCTGGGGAGTCCCCCAGCACCCGGCAAGCCCCCTCGAGTGACAAGAGGGCGTTCTGCTTATGGAAGGTGTGTGCTCGCAGTCCCCATGACCATTTGCACGATGCCCTCTGCTCAGCCCCAAGGACAGACCCTGCTGGCTCAGGCCTGCAGATCCCCCGCCACGCTGTGACTGTGCCTAAGGGAGCAGGGTGCTTTCTGGAACCTTTGTTTCTTTATTATTTTTAAACATACAAAGACAGACAGCAGCCCCATCACCTGCGCTGCTGAAACAGAGCCTGCCCAGGACTGACACCACTGCAAGTGGAGCCGAGCCCCAAGAGCCCCCTCATCCCTGCTAAGCAAATGCTGGAGAGGAGTAAATTATTTGGTGAAGGGAGTTATTAGGTGGCTCAGAAGCTCTGGGGATGTGCATTTGAACAGCCCTGCTCCTGAAGCAGCTGGGGTACCCCCAGTTCTGCCTGCCCTGGCCCCACGCAGCCGCATGCCCTTCCTCCCCGCCCTCTCTGCCCAGGTCTGATCTTTGCCTAACATCAGCTTAAGAAGATCAAATTCCTTTTCACAATTCTATTCTGACTCAGCGGGGAGGAAAATTCCCGACAAGAAGCTCAGCGCTTCAGCTCCCCAGCCTTTCACAGGTCCTGTATGAAACGAAGGTCTCAGGTTGTCCTGGGCAGGCTCCGTTGAGGTAGAAAACCTCTGCGGGGCCATTTCTGGTGCCAGACCCAAAGAAAATCCCACACCAGGCTGGTGTCAACTATGTCCATTGTTCCCAGAGGACATTTCTGTAACATAGGTGAGGAGCTGCCTCCGCTCCAGTTTGCCATTTTAAAGGCACATCTGTAGTTTTCGAGGAGCATTGCTTGCTGCACATTGCTCACTCTTTGCTCTGGGCATTGTTTAGCCACTGCCATGACACCGACTGGTTTCCCCCTCCATCGGGGTTCCAGAAACCCTGTGTTTTTTTTGCTGCTCCAATTTTGTTAACAAAGGTAAAAGCAGCATGAAAAAAGATCATTTTTTTATTTGAGTAGTATTGGCCTAGACTCAAGAGCAAGAAACTTCACTGTGTTTTTCCCCAGATGGGACCTGGAGGCAGATACTTCTCCATTAGCTCAGTTTTCCTGCTGAAATAATGTCCAGCAGCTCCCAGTGCCTGCCCTGGTGCCAGGGCCTGCAGCCGCGGGGAACGCGCTGGTGCCCACCGAGGATGCATCGTCTGCAGGCAGCAAGGGGGGAGGTCGGCACGCCCCAAGCCTCCATCCAAGGGGAACAGAAGGGCAGCTGCAGGGGAGAGATCAGTGCTAAAGATCAGAGCTCGGTAGGTGGGGGCAGATTTGCTTATTGTGGCTCCCAGACAGCTCACAGGCTGCCCAGAGCCTTGGCTCAGCCCTGAGGGGAGGTTTCTTGGGTGGGCACAGAGCCGGGGGTCCTGGGGCGGGTCTGTCCCCAGATCCCAGGGAGAGCAGCTTGGAGCTGGCCAGGGGGTGGTTGTGAGTTCCCTGTGTCCATCCATAAACCAGGGCCACAACCTTCAAGGGAGGAAGTTAGCCCTAAAAGCAGCAGCAAGTCCTTTGCAAAGGGTGGACTTACCCCCAGGGCCCCTGAGATCCAGGATCCTTTGGTCAGATTTGGTGAATGGCTGCTTCTGCACCACTAAAGCTCTGCAGGTCAAACACTGCTGCCGTTTGTCCTGCAGTTACTGCACTGTGCCTTCCCAGAGCCCCACAACCTTGGCACAAGTCTTCCTGAACAAAACATTTTACTGAATGAGACAGATACCTCTACCCCTTGTGTCCCTCATCCCTTGTGTTCCTCTGCAAACTTTGAACGGGAAATTTCCTCCCCAAAGCCAAAACCCGCTTTCTGCATGCTGCATTTTCCAGCTCCACAAAATCAGGATAATGCCATCAGTGCCCCAAAATACACCATGTTTACTTGTTCCGTTGGTGCTGGTGTTCCTGCCAGCCCCAGCGAGGTTTCTTCAGCTGTGCTGGGGCGTTCCCAGCAGACCGAGCTCCCATTTCACCTCTGGTGGTTTTGCACATAGAGATCAGAACATTGCTGCAAGGTCATTGTGTTCCTCTTGTCCTGCTCCCTGTGATGTAGTGCTCAGAAAAGTAATTTTCCTGAGGAAATAGCTTAATAATGTAGGGTAGCCTTCTTTGGGATACAGGAGCAAATGAAGTCAGGACTGTCCATGCGTATTTTGTAGCTATGCCATGTACCATCCACTTTTTCACCCCAATGACACTTTGACATGTCCAATGTCCAGAATATGAACACATTTTCCAGGCTAATCTGCACTATTTTTTGTTCTGCTACATTTGCACCCATCCAAATTAAGCCATTCTTTCTGCCAAGAAGCACACAACTAATGGCATTTAACAGTTTTACCGTGGAGCAGTGCCTTGGGTGTTTGGGTGGTTTTGTACCTGCGCTGCAGGTCCCGGTGGAGGCTGAACCCACCTGCCCGTCCCCACTCGGGACGGAGGGGAGCTGCTGCGTGTCAGCCTGCTCTGCTCAAAGCAAGCCGCATATCGCACACAGAGCTTTCCAGCCTGCCTGCCCTAAAGCAAACATTTTGCAGGACAAAATATAGTATTCCAGGGGCTTATCTCACTTGGTGGCAATTCTGGGTGAATAATTGAAATCCAAGTTGATCATTAGAGGTTCACAGAGATGCTGAATAGCCCAGTGTTCAGTGGTCTCTGCCAGCCACGGCCAATTTACATTAAAGGCTTGATTCCTTCTACAGCCCACTTCTCAGCCCATGGGAAACCTCCCTGTTGCTTATTCTTCGTTTGCAAGGACTGTCTAGTTTAGGGGAAAGCCTTGCCTAGCTGTGCTCTTTCTGCTGCCAGCACTGCTGCCCGGGGTTTCAGCAGCCTGAGGCGGGATGTCGCCGGCCATGTGCGCTCGCTGAGGAAGATTTCGCATCGGCCACATGGCCAGCTCTCCCCGTGCTGAAATTGATAGTCAGGGTCTACCTAGTGATCGCTAAAAGGAGCAATTTTTGTGTAAATGAGAAGAGGTAGGGGTGTGCTTTCCCGGGAACTGGAGAGAAAACTGGAGAGAAAACTGGATTACTGGCTGGGGATCTGCGAAATGATCAGAGGCTTATGTGCAAATGATACTTGCTGGGGAGAGAACCATAAGTATTAGAGTAATAATAATAACAATAACTGCCTGCCGGGAGCCAAAGAGCTTTTTGGGGGGGATTAAATGTCATGTGCAAATGTCGCGATCTGTGCTGGCAGGGCAGCAATCCGGGAAGAGCCAGCGGTGCCTTCTTGCCTCATTCCTTTGGCACATCTCGGCAGATTCCCAGATTCTGCTGTCTGCCAGCGCTGCAGCCGCATTTCCACACGCTCCTGCAAATGTGCAACCCGTGTGAGCAGCGGGGAGCCCCAGCCCCGGGGGGACAGCCCCGGGCTCCGCTTGCAGCGGGAGCATCGGGGCGAGGGCGAGCAGCAGCGGCTTGGACTCTGCCCTGCCCGGGGACCCGCGGAGGGGATGGGGGGGACAGCAACGGAACCCCCCCCCCGGGGTCGCTGCCCCCGCACCTGCAGCGTGAGGAGGTTTTATTTATTTATTTATTTATTTATTTATTTTGGGGGGTCCCAGGGCCGCCCCCGTGCCCGGGTTTAAAACCCGCGGAGATATTTTCACACCTCGAACCGCCGCCCCCCCCCTCCCCTCCAGCCCCCATCGCCTTGATTTAGCCCTTGGTAATTAATTTGGCATTTCAGAATAGCTACTGGGCTGGATAATGGCCTCATTCATCTCCCCAGCCTAATCTGAACAGAATCTGGAAGAAAAGCTTTCAGAAAGACAGAAACTGCCATTCGGCAACTGCTCAAAAGAACTGTCACTCCAGGGGAATAAATCGCTCCTGATTATTTCAACCCGGGTCTTCTCTGCTTTTCCAGCCGCTCCCGGTCCCCGCCGGGGGGACGGCCCCCCGATATTTGAGGAGGGGAAGATCTGGTTGGGTTTCCCCCTCCCTTCCCCAAAATCCAAGGCCGGGCAATGGCAGGGGGAGCGCATTGTTCCCGAGGAGTGGACGAGCTGCGGGGACCCGAAGCGATTTGACTTTTAAAGCAGGCTCTGAGCGCCGGGGCCGCGTTTTCCCTCTGCCCACGGCGGGGCTGAAATAAAACCCTTCACCTCTCTTACTCTTCCCCAAAAAAGGGGCCGCTCGGCCCTGCCCCGGCCCGTCGGGGTTCGCCGTCGGGGCGCTGGATCCCACTCCCGGGGATGTCCGGGAGCAGAGCGAGGCTGGCTGGTGCTTAATGCTAGGAAGAACAAACCCAAACTGGGCTGGGGGGCACGGCCTGTGTGGTGTGTCGTCCGGCCGTCCCCCCCCCCCCCCCCCCCCCCCCGAGCATCTTCCTGCCCCTTCCCCGGGGGTGGGAGGAGGCAGCCTCGGAACCGGCCGCGGGGAGCTGCGCTTCGGTCCCCGCCGAGCTGCTTCCACGCGTTTAATAGCTCGAGGGAGAGGTAATTAGAGGAAAGCCTCAGTAAATCACGTTAATGACCGCAAGAGCCATTGCAAACGCCGACGGTTGGGAAAAGCCAAGCAAAGCCTGCAGGACGGGCAGCACGGAGGGGAGAGCCTGCGCTCGGCGGCCGGGGCAGCACCGGCTGGTCGTTAAATTAACACCCGGGGAGGGGACTGAACAGCACCTCGGGGCTGCAGGGGAGCCCCTTCACCGATGACTGTCTTTTTTTTTTTTATTTATTTATTTTGTTTGTTTTTTTTTTGTTTTGTTTTGTTTTGTTTTTGTTTTTTTTTTCTTAATCATTTCATCCCTCTTTGCCCCGAGGTGATGAAGTCTTGGTCCAGGCTGGGCTGGAGTTGCAGGGAGGTGTCCGGCGGGCGGCGTCGGGGCTGAGGGCACCACGATCCCGCCCGTAGGAGCCGCTTTTGGCATCAGTCGTGGGTCTTTAAGAAATCTCCGAAAATCCCCCCTCTGCCCGTCCGGACGGGGCAGCGAGGGGCCGGGGAGGGGGCCGCGGGCTCTGGGGCAGACGGAGACAAAACAAAACAAAACAAAACAAACAAACAAAAAAAAAATGGAGAGACCGACAGGCCCGGACAGACACCTGCTCCCTCGGACACCCCCAGGCAGAGGAGCCCCGCACACGGCTACAAGGCCCAGACGGGGCCCCCGTGGGGAAGGGCTGGTCTCGGACACGCGTGGCCGGAGGAGAAGGGCCGGGAAGGCAGAGGGGGAGCTCTGACACGACGAGAGGGCATGCTGATAGCAGCCTCCCCTGGGGGGGTCCCTTGTCCCGGATTTGGGGTGCCCGTCTGGGCAAAGCAATGCTGAGCCGACGGCTTGGTCACCTGGAAGAGCGCAGCCCGGACCTGGCCCCCTGCATGGTGTAGGGCAATAGGGGGGAAAAACTCCCCGGAGGGGAGGCTGGGGCACGCAGCGGGGCTGGCTTACACCGGGATGCGTGTGTGTGCCCCCGGGGGGGGGGGGGGGGGGGGGGGCGGCAACCGCTTCCCTGAACGGCTCGGGTGGGACCGGCAGGAGCGGGACCCCCCGAGCCGATCGCATCCTTTCCACACGCGTCTCCCTCTGGCTAAGACCGAGCAGCCGGAGCAGCAAGGGCGTCGGGAGCAGGGCGGAGGGGCTGCTTCCCGGGGAAGAGTTAACAAATCCCGGCAGCCGCGGGGTTGCCGGGGGGGGGGGGATGTCGGGGGGAGCGATGGGGGCAGGGAGGCTGCGGAGCTCCGCTGCCCTGCAGGGAAGGCGGTTGCATTGCCAAAGACGCCCCGCTGGGCTAGCAGGCCCGGGAGCAGATTAATCAGGCACTAATTCAATTTACAACAACCACTTTTATTCAGCTCGGTGGCAAGGAATTCAAAGCGGGGAGAGGGGCGGGCGGAGGGGAGGGGGCGGAGGCCGGCGCGGGGCTCGCCGCTGCCTGGGCACCCCCGTCCCCTCGGACCGCCCCGTCGGGGCTGGCAGCGGAGGGGGTCGCGCCGCCGTGCCAGGGCCCGGCTGCTTGAGTGACACGGCGTGGGCAGCGCTCCGAGAAAGGGCACGTCGGTTGGAAAAATAAAAGTGCCCTTTTAATCAAGGGGAGCGGCTGAACGAGGCAGGGAGGCCGGCAGGGAGGCCGCTCGCCCGGAGGCTCCGCCGCTCACGGGGTCTCGGCACCGGCACGTCGGGGCAGCGGGGGGCTCAGCGCCCCGAGGGGAGGCGGCCTTCGGGGGGCACGGGTCTGGGGAGGCCGGGGAAGGGAACCCGGGGCTGGGTACGGCCCGGTGCGGGACAAGTGCTGCCCTCTAACCCCTTCCTCCCGTGGGCGGACGGAGCCACAGGGTCTGAGCCGAGGGGGAGAGGCGAGAGGCCGGGCTGTGCCGGCCTCTGAAATAACCTGCCGGGCTCTGCCGGCCCCTGGGCTACCGAGTCGTGCCCAAGGACTCGAGACTTCCCCGAGCACAACTTTCCCAGCACCCGGTTTTCTCTTCCCAGCGAGAGGCTCCGGGCTGGGATGCGGCACAGACGAGTCCCCCCTCCGAGCACCTGCGCTCGGGCTCTGTCCCGGATCCCCCCGCCGCCTCCAGAGCCGCTCCGTCTGTTCGGGGCAGTCCCCGCCGTGCGGAGGGGTCAGGCCCGACCTGACTCGGGGACGGGGAGAGGGGGGGATGCCGGCAGCGAGAGGCTGGGAGGGGGGCCGATCCCGGCCCTCTCAGTATCCTCGAGGGTGTGCGCGATCCCCGCAATCTCTCCCCGCCCGGTGCGCACGGAGCCTCGGCGGCTCTGGGCTCTCCCGGCCCCGTCGGGGCACGGCAGCCAGGAGGAACCGAGGGCGTGGGCACCCCCGGCGCGGCGGTGGGAGGGGGCGGCCAGAGCCGGGCCCTTCCCCGGCTTCTCGGGGCGCCCATGGACGCGGTGTCGAGGCGGGACCCCCACAAAACCGGGCTCGGCGGGCCCGCTCCCATCCCTCCCCCCTCTCCCCCCCCCGACGCCTGTGCGTGTCTCTGGCTGAGCCGCCAGTGGATGTCGTTGTTCTGTTCCTTGAGCGCAATGTCACTCCTTTAGCATGACCTCAAACGCGGCGGGGGCTGGGACCGCCAGTCATTCTCCGTGCGAGAGCCGGGGCGGGAGGCAGGCGGGACCCAGCCCCGCCGCCAGCGGCACTTTTGTGGTGCCGCCGCCGCCGCCGTCCCCCTTTCCTCCGCGGGGCTGGCCGCGGGGCGGGCGATGCTCCGGGCTCCGTGAGCCGCCCCCCGCGTCCCGCCGCCCTCGGCCGCGTCGCCCCGCGGAGCTGCGCGCAAGAGCCCGGCGCGGCCCCGCGGGTGCCCGGCGGGTCCCTCGCTGCTGCTGCGCGCAGGTCGGCGGCCGCAGGATGCCGCGGAGGGGCGCGGAGGCGCCGCTCGCCCTGCTGCTGGCCGCGGCGTGGCTGGCGCAGCCGCTGCGCGGTGGCTACCACGGGCTGAGCATGTTCGCCGTGCAGACGGCGCAGCCCGACCCCTGCTACGACGAGCACGGGCTGCCCCGCCGCTGCATCCCCGACTTCGTCAACTCGGCCTTCGGCAAGGAGGTGAAGGTGTCGAGCACCTGCGGGAAGCCGCCGTCGCGGTACTGCGTGGTCACGGAGAAGGGCGAGGAGCAGGTCCGCTCCTGCCACCTCTGCAACGCCTCCGACCCCAAGCGCGCCCACCCGCCCTCCTTCCTCACCGACCTCAACAACCCGCACAACCTGACGTGCTGGCAGTCCGACAGCTACGTGCAGTACCCGCATAACGTCACCCTCACCCTCTCCCTCGGCAAGAAGTTCGAGGTGACCTACGTGAGCCTGCAGTTCTGCTCGCCGCGCCCCGAGTCCATGGCCATCTACAAGTCCATGGACTACGGCAAGACCTGGGTGCCCTTCCAGTTCTACTCCACGCAGTGCCGCAAGATGTACAACAAGCCCAGCCGCGCCACCATCACGAAGCAGAACGAGCAGGAGGCCATCTGCACCGACTCACACACCGACGTGCGGCCCCTCTCCGGCGGCCTCATCGCCTTCAGCACCCTGGACGGCCGCCCCACGGCCCACGACTTCGACAACTCGCCCGTGCTGCAGGACTGGGTGACGGCCACCGACATCAAGGTGACCTTCAGCCGCCTCCACACCTTCGGCGACGAGAACGAGGACGACTCCGAGCTCGCCCGCGACTCCTACTTCTACGCTGTGTCCGACCTGCAAGTTGGCGGGCGCTGCAAGTGCAACGGCCACGCGTCCCGCTGTGTGCGCGACCGCGACGACAACCTGGTGTGCGACTGCAAGCACAACACGGCCGGCCCCGAGTGCGACCGCTGCAAGCCCTTCCACTACGACCGGCCCTGGCAGAGAGCCACGGCCCGGGAGGCCAACGAGTGCGTGGGTAAGTCCCCGCGTGGAAGCGCACGGCGTGGGCACCGCCGGGACCCTGGGGCGAGGGCGCTGGGGTCCCCCCGAAAGGGCACGGCGAGGGAGGGGACAGCCACGGGCACCCAAACCGGCGGCGGGGACCTGCGGGGACAGGGAGCGAAAGGCGCGGGGGCAGCCGGGGCCATCCCGGGACACGGGGAGCGGCGCGGGGACACGCGGGGACGCGGGGAGCGGGACGCGGAGAGGACACGGGAGTAGCCGGAAATGCAGAACAAAGGAGGGGACACCCGGGGGACTCCCAGGGACACAGAAACGCGGAGCAGGGGATACTGAGGAACCCGGCAGCGCAAGGCAGGGGACACAGCAGCGGCCGGGACCACAGTGGTGAGGAGCCCGGGGGACCCCGAGGGGGCAGAGCGGGGACCTCGGGGGATCCGAGACCATCGGGCAGGGGACGGCGAGGGTTTTGCGACAGGGCGGGGGACACGGGACACCGAGCGACCCGAGAGTGCAGGGCAGGAGATGCGGAAGGCCCGGGACGCGGAGGCATCCGGAGGGTCGGGGGCAACGAGGGACTCGGAAGGACGGAACAGGGGACACGGCGGAAATCAGCGCGGGGAGAGGGGACACGGAACAAAACGGCAAAACCCCGTTCGTGCGCGACGAAGCCCGGAGAGGCGCGGGAGGGGCAGAGACCCCTGTCCCGGACTGGGGTCGGGGGCTCCGTGCCGGCCGCCGGCGCTCGCAGGGAGCCCCGTCTGGGGCCGGGAACGGCTCCGGTCCTGGCCGGGGGGAGAAGGCGGCCGGGCGCGGGGCGGCTCGGCCAATTCCTGGTCCCCGTCCTGCCCCGAGGTGGGGGCGGCCCCGGGCGGGCAGCGGGAGGTGGCGGGGACGGGGACGGGAATGGAAATGGAGACGGGGACGGGCCCCGAGAGCAAACGGTGGCGGCAGCAGCGCTCCGGGACGGGCCGGTTCGCTCCGTGCCTGGCGAGAAACCCGCGTCGTCCGGGCTGAAAGCGAGCCCCAGCTCCGGGGCTAACCCGAGGGGAGACGGGGGCGTCCCTGGCACGGGGTGAGGTTTTGGGGGGCAGTTCCCCTGCAGCCCTGTGCACCCCGCCGACGCCTCCCCTTGCGCTACTAGTCCCCTTCTCTGTCCGGTTTACGGAGCCGTGCCAGGTCCTGAGTGGGACGGGGGCTCGGGGCGAGCTAGCCCGGAGTCTGGGCTCGGCTCGGTTCGGCTCGGCACGGCTCGGCTCAGTTCGGCAGGGCTCGCCCCTCCGCGCCGAAGCGCGTCTCCGGCACTCCTCCGCCCGCAGCCGCCTTGTTTACACGGAAAACACGGCCCCGTCTTCCAAAACATTTGCAGCTCCGACGATAGGAAAAAAAAAATCAACAACGAGCAGCCGGGTTGGGCTTTTGGCTTTTTTTTTTTTTTTTT